>NC_054376.1:49210995-49510995 GCF_017654675.1 Xenopus laevis | reverse complement strand
TATATCAGTGCATCCATACTTTCCCATTCCATAAGCAGTCTAGTTGTCCGAGTACTGACATCACAATTTTGATTTGCAGTTGGTCACCTTGACTACTCAGTCTCCACACTCATCCCTATGTACAGTGTCGGACTGGCCCAACGGGATACCAGGAAAACTCCCGGTGGGCCCAGGTGTCAGTGGGACCTCTTGCTTCTAAACATTTGGCATATTTCCTATTTCGTCTTATGTGCATCTGCAGATACAGGCATGAATAGTGTGAAATTCTGAGCATTTTGGAGCTGGAAATCTTGCCTAATTTAACACCTATGAGGTTAGGTTTGGCCAAAGGTACAGCAGTCCAATAACATATTGTCTTCAGCTCCTTGTAACTACAGAGGAAGCAGACCCTGTGGCTCCTGGGGAACCCAGGAGGTATAGGGGCCCCATAAGGCCCTAATTCATGTACAATTTCCATACATATTGGAAAAACAGGTCAACCTTTAGACATTTTGGGGCTGTAGAGACCAGGGAAAGGGTTGGCAAAGAATTAACAGGTGATGCCAGGGTGACAGGGTACAGGAGCAGGAACATGGTTGTGGTGCCAAAGGAAACAATAACATCATACAATAAATAATATTTACTTTACTGGCTTACTTGATGGTAGAACAATGCCTATTGTAAATTCTAAATATCAAATTAAATACCTTTTAACGTCTAATACCTGTGTGCAGGGTCGGACTGGGGGGACCGGGGCCCACCGGGACTGCTGGTCCAGGGCCCCCGCCCCCCTACTGCGCGCATGCGCGAGCGCACTTCTCGGCGCGCAAGCGCCGATACGCATGCGCAAGCGCCGATGCGCATGCGCAAGCGGTGATGCGATGCGCATCGCCGAAAACTTTTTAAAATTTTTTTATACTATTAGAGGGGGTCTGGCCCGGCGGGGGCCCACGAGGGTCGGGGCCCACCGGGTTTTTTCCCGGTGTCCCGCCGGGCCAGTCCGACACTGCCTGTGTGACATATCAGGGTTAAATTATACTTTAAATAATAAGCCTAAAGGCTTTACCAGTGTCAGACTGGTCCACTGTGATACCAGGAAGATGTCAGTGGGCCCTCATGCTGCTAAACATTTGGCCTATTTCATGGCCATTCCCTATTTCTATGAGAACAAAGAGGCTAAATAGATGGAATAATAGATTATAGTATGTAAAGAAAAGAGACTAAGAGAATAGAGGTTGAGTGAGGAGATTGGTAATAATCAATATCTAGTCTAACATATTTGCTAGATTATCATCAAGTTAATATTCTGTTACAAATTGTTTGCAATCCACACGGAACTGTTTCCACAGCTAACAGGAAACCTTAACCGGTAATCCAGTGACTTTGAATGTCGGTTACTTTCTTATGGGTCAACTTTTCTTTTAAAGTATTGTGTAACCATTGGTAAAGCAAATACTCAAGTAATGTTATATTTTATGAATGTTTATTTTTGTGAAAATGTTCATAATCCGACACTGGCCTTTAGGGTAGGACTCCACAAACGTCCACAAAATATCCAAGCCAGTTATACCCTTAATGGGACTGCACTAGGCAAATCCATTATGGAAAAGGACCTTGGAGTCCTTGTAGATGAGAAACTTGGCTGTAGCAAGCAATGCCAGTCAGCAGCATCAAGGGCAAATAAGGTCTTGAGCTGTATTAAAAGGGGCATTGATTCACGGGAGGAGGGGGGTCATTCTTTCACTTTATAGAGCACTGGTAAGGCCCCATCTAGAATATGCCATACAGTTTTGGTCTCCATCACTCAAACAGGACATTATTGTATTAGAGAGGGTACAGAGAAGGGCAACTAAGCTGATAAAAGGTATTGAAAATCTTAGCTATGAGGAAAGACTGGCCAAATTGGGGATGTTTACGCTGGAGAAGAGGTGCTAACGATAACTATGTATAAAAATATAAGGGGATAGTATAATAACCTCTCTAATGCTTTATTTACCAGTAGGTCTTTCCAGCTGACACGAGGTTTCCAATTAGAAGAAAAGAGGTTCCAGCTAAATATTCAGAAGGGGTTTTTTACAGTGAGAGCTGTGAAGATGTGGAATTCTCTCCCTGAATCAGTGGTACAGGCTGATACATTAGATAGCTTTAAGAAGGGGTTGGATGGTGTTTAGCAGGTGAGGGAATACAGGGTTATGGGAGATAGTTCATAGTACAAGTTGATCCAGGGACTAGTCCGATCCAGGGACTCCCATTTTGGAGTCAGGAAGGAATTTTTCCCCCTCTGAGGCAAATTGGAGAGGCTTCAGATGTTATTTTTGCCTTCCTCTGGATCAACTGGCAGTTAGGCAGATATAAAAAAAAACTAAAAGGTTGAACTTGATGGACGTGTGTCTTTTTTCAACCTTACTTACTATGTTACTATGTTACATTTTGTCGCAGCATGTCGGATTGTGCCAAAAACGCTGGTGGAGTCCTACCCTTAGACTGTTCTATGCTTATATATACAGTTGCATTTAGGGTGATCGTAAATGGGCAAATTGTCTTTGCTGTATGTTACAAATGTCAGCACCCTGTAACTAGATACGTTGTTAGGGTCTGTGCATATATAATGGATTCACCACTCACACGTCACAGAGCTAAAAAAGACTGATTATACCCCAGATGCAGCTTTAAAGTTGAAGGACAGTTCCCTGCTGAGGATACCACCCAGCTGCACCCAAGAGGAGTCTCCCCAACAATTCATTCGTGTCATGCTGTGACTTATATGTGAAAACCTGAACATCTGACACACCGCTGCCATTTAACTTTATAACGGGATCTTGGGGGTCATAGAAAGTGACAGTTTCTACCTCAGTATTTCAACGCCTTCATTTTGTCTATGGTTTTTGTTATTCAACTGATACGATGTGGGTTCCAGTGTTAGGTCATGGAATGCAGCTTTAATTAAGTGGAGAGAACTGTGGGGGGTTAAACAGGTGTAAGAAACCGCACATACACAAGACCCACTAAAACTGTTCCCTGTGTGGTGAGTCGACTCTAAGCGCCTGTCACAGTAGCAGCCTCACCCCTCTCACATACTACTCACTATTATTGTACGAAGGCCACGTGATGCCAACGCTCCGCTGTGATTGGTTTCTGCGTGACTCGGCGCTTATGCCCCGCCCTTCCTCCGCTACTTTAAAAGGGAGCCTGCCCCTCCCTCAGACAATACTAGAGAGCGGCTAACACAATGCAGAAGGTGGCTGGTCCCATGAAGATCCACGTCGAGTACTGGTAAATCATCGCTCTATTGCACAGGCATTCTGTCTCACTCTATGCATAATACACGCAATGGGTTTGTATTAACCCATCTTTGCTCTCTATGGATCAATCCATTACAGCAGGCACTTGATTATATATGAAATGCCGGGGAGGATGGGGTGAAACGGTTCAAAACCAAAAAAACGGTAGAGCAGGCGCTGGAATGAGCAATCTAACAGCAGGCACAATAGTAATGTCTTTATTGTGTCATTATTGCAACCTTCGTGTTCATAGGCTGAGCCTAAATACAATTACATCCCTACATTTAATCTGGCTTTAAATGTTCCTGTGGGAATTGAAAAGTGGAATTTGTTGAACTTTCTGTGATAAGTGTGGGGACAATGTAGCCAGCTGTTATCTGCTGCATGATGATACATTGTCTCATGAGTCAGGGCCAGCAGTGCAGATAATACAGACACAAGATACTTTCAGTAGCAGTTTCACTTTAAACACAATGAAAATCTTTAATTAAAGGAGAAGGAAAGCTACGGAGGCAGTTTATTGCCAATAGATTAGCTGCAATAGTGCAAGCTAGAATGCTATATTTATTCTGTAGAATGTTTTACCATACCTGAGTAAAAAGCTCTAGAAACTCTCTGTTTGTTTAGGATAGGAGCTGCAGTATTAATGTGGTGTGACATCACTTCCTGCCTGAGTCTCTCCCTGCTCTGGGCTCAGATTACAGTAGAGAAGGGAGGGGAGGGGGAAGAGGAGCAAACTGAGCATGCTCTTGCCCAGGGCAATGAGGTTTAAGCTGAAGGCAGGAAGTCTGATACAGAAGCCCATGAGTACACAATAGAAGGAAAGAAATGCAGTGTTTCTTTTGACAGGGTACTCAGAGCAGCACTACTTTGGGGGTTTACTGGAATATTTAGATGGATCTTTCTGATAAGGCTTACTTAGTTTTAACCTTTCCTTCTCCTTTAAATCCTGATCCTGACATCCAAAGTGCTGTCTTACCTTTACATGTTCTATTCTTTTCTGCTCCTCCACTAATTCCCTCTTCACACTGATTTGGGACTTGTAGAGCTCCGACCCTTCCCTGGAAATCCTCTCCACATTCCGTTTCCCCATCCATCTCCCAACCATTCAGCTGTTACATTATATCCATCTCTTATGAAAACAAATCAAGGTGATCAAACACAGGCCAGTATGTATAGTATTTCAGCTAACCGGCTCATTAATGGATGAGGATAAATCTACATCTTTGGGCATTTTTTATTCTGTTTGTTTGGGCCAAACAAGTAAATGACTGAAACATCTAGAAGAGAAAAAGTGCTGCTCCTCTTCACTTCCTATTGTCCGACTGATCCACTAGGATCATCTGTTTAAATGGTCCCTCAGCTGGCAGATCGTATGGCTTTACCCTCTCCTAGTTTAGCATTCCTTCACAATACACCGTAAGCCTCTTCCACCTGTAATACTTTAGGGAAGGGATATTTTATTTAAAGGGTAATGAAAATTTAAATATAAGCTTCATCACACTAAAAAAGAAACTTTCTAAATACATTCAATTAAATATTCTGCATAGTTTATATTCACTATCCCTCTCTCAGCATCTGTTTCTCTTCATTCTGTCTTCATGCAGCAGTTGGGTGTCCGATGAATGATCCAACATATCTTTCCTAGCAGATGTATTAGAGCTCACTCAAATAACGGATTCCACTAAAAACCAAATAACTGCCAAATTCTGCATGTAGAGAGACATGATAGCCTGGTGATTTTAATAGAGTGAGCTCTGATACATCTACTAGACAAAAGGAGACCCCCTATATAATATATTGGATTGAACTGTCAATGACTATCTGACGCCCAACTGCTGCATGAAGACAGAATGAAGAGAAACTGATGCGGAGAGAGGGATAGTGAATATAAACTTGATTTCAGAAACTGTACAGAATTGTATTGGTTATATTTAGAAAACTTATTTTAGTATGCTGAAGCTCATATTACATTTTAATTTTTGTGATAGTTTGTAATGTTTTTCACATATGAGACTCCAACTGCTTCACAGTAATTTAAGGTGCAATGATGGGTGCACTAAGTATGCAGGGACACCATGAGATTTGCTAAAGGGAACAGATCCAGCATGAAATCCCACATCAATATCAAGACCAACTCTGCCTTGTTACTTGTTGCTACATCTTTGACTTGTTGACTCCGGCTCTTGCCCAACCCTGCATCTAGTGTCACACCCTTTCTCCTTTTAAATTACAAGCTCGAATGTACAAGATCCTTTTTCACAGGCTAACCGGTTATTGTACTTGTGAATTTAGACAATGAAAATGTCTGCGCAGCTTTCTGGTTGCACAATTCTCCAACTTTTAGAGGCTTTAAGAAGAATTCCAAGCAGAAATATTGGAGCCATGTAGAAAAGAAAACACTGATTAAAGATCGTTTATTGCAGGTGATTCATTTGGAAATGAGTTAAAGTAAACTAAGTTGGCCCGTTGTTTATTTTTGCATCTTTCAGTGGAAGTTGAGGGTATGCGGCCCATTATCAGGAGCTTGCGTCTGAGATCCAGGAGCATGTGACTGATGTGGAGATCGCTGGTGGTGTAGGAAGATCTGGTAAGAAACTCACCGTAGTCCTCTGTTTCTTCTTTTACTCCTGGGGATGTTGTAGGATGTAGTATGACGGCTGGAAATGACCTGGATTGTGCATGTATAAGCAGTACTTAAAGGGGACCAGTCTCCTTAAGAAATCCAAATTCTTTTCTAATTGAGCAAAATAAACTTTACATACATTATAATATTTAAATTTGGGTTCTTTCAGTCCTGAATTTACACAAGCACAGCAAGCAGGCAGGAGCCATTTTCTGGACACTTAAGACAAATTGTGTATCCCCTAAAAAATTGCATGCATCAGAATGGGGGACCTAATGCCCATACACAGTACCCTTCCAAATTAGTGTTAGGAGGGAGGGGGAATGTGGACAGCTCAGATATTTAAACACTTTTTAACTGGTATGGATGCTTAAATGAAAAAATAATTTGGGTTCCATGTTTAATTTGCAAATCACCTTTATTATACAGCTTTTTATGTGTAGGTGACTTGTCCACTTTAATATTTATTCCTTTATATCTGGTTAATCGGAATTCTATTCACACACATTCATTTTTCTCACATGCTAACCAAGCAATTGATCTTCTCTTCTTCTTCAGGGAGCTTTGAAATCACAGTAAATGGGGCGCTGATCTTTTCAAAACTGGAATGTGGTGGATTTCCTTATGGAGAAGATGTAAGTCTGCAGGGTGGAACACTTGTATTAGTTGTGACATTGCTTATAATACTCTACCTGTGCGGTTATTCATGTAGTTATGTTTAATCGGTTTGTTATAGGATGTATTCTTCTGGAGCACTTTCTTGTAGTGGGGTTAATCTTAAATGCAAGTTGTGGGTGACTGGGGGTGCCATGAGAGGGGGCCCCAATACTGGAAGTATCACAAGACAATAGGGAGTGTTGACGTCTGGACAAATGCTCAGAGAAGAGTTGGAGAAATGAAATGTATGAAGGAGGGTGGCCTAAATGTGTGATGTTTTATGTTTGTAGATTGTGGACATCGTGAAGAAAATTAAGGAAGGCAAAAGCGTAGAGAAAGCAACTAGGAACAAGAAGACTTGCTCCATCCAGTGAGGTGCATGATGGAAGGAAGAGTGAAAATCTGACTGGATTACAGGCTGGAGCAGGTTCTGTTAATGACTGGTTTTCTCAAAAGTTAGAGAAAATCACGAGCAATATTAGAATCTGTTACCCTCGGCTGTAATTCATCAATAACTTCAATAAATCATCTTTTTCCACTTTGGGTACTTGTTGATGTCCATAACTATCCACACTGACAAATCTTATGCAGTGGCAGGTTTGCTTCCTTGTGCTGAGTAAATACGGGCCGGCACGCAAAAGGGTTTGGGCAGTGATGTAAATGAGGGGGCGGGGCTGCCATTATAAACTAAATTGTGTTGAGGAAAGAGCTGCTAATTGGAAGGTGGATACAGTGGTCCAAAAAAGTTGCTAAAAATGAATTGTCAGGGTTTTTTTTTTTTTTTAAATGGTGCTCCAGCAAAATTCTGCACTGAATTTTTTTTTTTTTTTCAAAAGGGCATACAAGTTCTTTTTCTTTTTAAATTTGACAAGTTTTCTGCAAGTTTTGAATTATCACTTCCCCTTGTCTCCCAGCAGAACTATAAGCAGGTAATAAGAAAGCAGCACCCTGACACTTCTGCTGTAGGATTTGCTGCTCTCAACCTGTATTTTATTTATTTCTGCAGGCTGAGAGAAGCTGATCCACACTGTGCCCAGCTCCATTGTTCTGTGCTGAAAATCGCAGCTTCCACTTGCGCGCAGGGGCTTGGACCAAAAATGCCTGATTTTGCCTTTCGCCCTCTGCTCCACTGTGTGTGCCTGCACGCAAGCAGAACCTGTGCGATCAATAGAGTTGGGACAGGGAGCAGATCTGTTTAACGCAGGAGCCGAAGCTCCATGTGCCTTAGCCTTGGCCACTCCATGGGCTAATAACACTGCTGGCATTGTCCTGAATTTTAGCAAGTGGGTGAGCAGTTAAATTGCCTATACTGCCTCTGTTATTTAGGGTTGCTTCAGGCATTTGTCACCTAAAATACACTGTGGAAAAACTGCCCCATGTGCCATTAGCCTAAATAAGCTTGTAAAGTATATACACAGTATGCACTTGTAAATATATACAGTGGGTAGGGACACTACAAATATATTAAACAGTGGGAACTTTAGCCCTAAATGCATTAAATACAATGAGAGGCAATGATTACTGGCCATGGCACAGCAGAAGCTTAGTCTGTAGCTGACTAATCTCCTGTAAAAAGTGAAATGACATCTGGGAATTGTGCAGATACAAATCAGAATGATTTTAAAATGTACCAGTGATTTCTTTTATAAACAGAACCTTGTCCCCATCCACAAGCTTTGAGAATCTCAGGGTCACTTTGATTCTATTGAATCATTTCTAAATGTGTGTTGGGAAAAAAAAAAGTGAAACAACAAAGGAAACTTGTTGATAAAATTTATTTCTAGAGAAAAAAAAGTGCACAAATATATTAGCAAAAGATAAATTTACAAAATGAACTGAAATGTGGGAATGAAGCCTCTTCGGTTGTATTTGCCAAGTCAATTTCAACAGAATTTAGAAGGGATAATCAACTTCAGCTCTCCAAATGGATGAGCCTACAGATAGATAATATAAGCTTCCTCAAATGATTCACCAAAGCATCAATAAAGGGACTGTCTGGAGTAATATATCTAATGGCTTTGGAGGACTGAGCTCAGAATGTAGAAACCCTTTTGTAAAGGGCAAGTATCAGGCAGACACACTGTTTCGTTATATACATTGCAATACTGTACAATTGTGCAGTCACTGTATTCTAATACATTCCAACTCCACTCACATTTGCTCTATTTCACAGTAGGGGAGCTCAGATTAAAATGGGGGAGGAATGATCAATACTGGAGATGAGAAAGATAAAGATATTTAATACAGGCACGGTCAAGGCAAATGTATCTATTTACTGGATAGATTTAAGTAGATAAGGTTATATTTCAAATGTGCAATTTAGCTTAAAATCGTACTTGTTACCATTGATTGGTTGGCTATGTAGAATGCATCTCCCTTTTTTGTGGCCAGACATGTCTAACTAAACTGATCATGGTCCCCCAAGTGCCGGCTTTCCAAGATAAATGAGTTTGTTAAGCAGAAATCTCAAGGCCTCTGAGCTCTAACGAGGTGTAAAAGAGCATATAAGCAGCTGAAGTCTTTACAGATGATACAGATATGTCTGAAACGTCATGGTCGTCAAATTTATACCAGCGCTGTTTCAGTGCATTCTTGCAATAAGCTGTATAGTGTCCTCCATCCAAACCTCCGTAGTGATTCTGAGAAAGAAATGTGTTTTTTTCAGTCATATACCTAATGCTCAGGTACAAACTATGTAGATTTACATAGAGGCACTTTTATCAAAGGTCGAATTTCGAGTTCATGCGAGTTTTTAAGAGCTCCCTTGAACTCGAAATTCAACTAATCGAAATTTATTTAAAAACAGGATTTTCAAAACTCGGTTGAATAGCATTGACCCAAAAACTTGATTTTAGTTTTTTCTCCGAAAAAAAACTAATGTCAGGAAGGCTACAAACAACTCCAAATTGATCCCAGGACGTCTCCCATTGACTAAAACAGCAATTTGGAAGGTTTTAGGTGGTGAATAGTCGAATTTGAGTTCTTAAAGGACCAGTGTATGATAAATCTCTAAAAGCTAATCAAATTTTAACCATAGTTTTGGCCATAAAAAAATGAAAATTCAAATTTTCACTTGGACCCTAGATAAATCTGCTCCTCAGTGTCAGACTGGACTGGCAGGACACAGAGAAAAAACCCAGTGAGCCCTGGTCTTCATTAGCCCCCCGCTGACCCAGACCCACTCCTCTGCCTGGACCTTCCCCTCTCCTCTACATTCCATGGTGGGCAGTGCCCAGGTCTTCCATCACTTCAAAATGAAAGATGGTTGAATGATTCCTAATGGAGGTAGGGAAGTTGTCCCAGAGAGTTAGGGGCAGCCCAACATGGTTTCCCCTCAGTCTTTGGAATCTTGTAGGTCAGACATATTTTAGTGTCTAGTTAGTTTTTTTTTAATAAATTGTACATGACATACATATCAAGCAGATTCATTTTCATACTATATAATGTGACTTAAATAGGCAAATGTTTTGCAGAACCCAACAACATTACTTACCGATACACCAAATAAATTGTATTTTTTGGAACTCTTGGGGCCAATGACGTACGGTGAAAGGTCTAAGCATTCCAAGGGAAAATCTACATATGACTGGAGTTTCTGCCTCCACCTTCCTTCAAATGAAAAGCTTTTAGCAACAAAGACAAAACAAGAAACGTCATATTAGAGCATTGGATAATAAACTTGTTTAAGCTCAGTTTGTCCAAGAAAAAGCAAAGATTTACCGTTTTAAGTGCACTAGAAGAATCGGTGGAAGCTTCCAAATTTCTATTTTTTTCGTAGCAACTCTCTGAGTTTTACAGTTACTGCAATGAAATCGATTACTATCTGTGAGTTTCTCTTCCTTGGCAAATGCTTTAATGCAATCCTAAAAACAACATAAAAATGGATAGCTTTTTCATAATAATTCAGATATAAATATATGCTATACATGGGAAGACATATTTATCAAATTCAAATCTGTCTTATTTTGATTATTAAAAATTCCAAAGATCTTTAGCTTTCCTAAATGCCAACAACCACAATATAACTCCCAATACCACTCTTGTTTAGCAGCGAGATAAGATTACCAGTTCCCAATTATTAAATTAGTAGAAGTAAATTAACCCTGCATTGCTTTAGTGGTTATTGTATATTTCCTACTAGTGATGCGCGGGCCGGACCGATACCCGTGGGACCCATGGGTCGGGAGAGTTGAGCGATTCTCCTGCTCTCCCCGCCTGCCACCGTCAAATGACGGCTTCTGACTTCTTCTTTTATAGACGCTGCGCCTGCTAGCCCCGCCCCTTTTGTGGCATCATTGGCGCAGCAGGTCTATAAAAGGAACCTGGAAATCGGCCGCGGGTTGGGGGTAATCCCGACACCCACGTCACTAAAAACTACAAAGTGGTCCAATTGGTCTCAACTGGATCAATAATTAATCTAATTTCAATATATAATTGTGCTCTCTGAATTATCAATTCATAGAATTTATAAATTATAATATAATAAATTTAAAACTAAAGTGCTTTGTGCTGATCAAACCAATTATGAATTCATCCAATTAAATATAGATATAAAGTGCTCCGTTGATATGAACCGTTGATAAATTCATCCGATTATATAGGGTGCCAATTCATTGTTCACACCAAACTTATTCAACCATTATGCCAAACATGTGATAATTAATATTGCACAATTTTTTAAAAACCTCTAATAAAATCCAATTTGGATTCACCATTGGTTTGATTTGTATGAAGCACTTTAGTTTTAATTAATTTATTATACACTAATTTATAAATTAACTCAATTCGAATTTTTGGGTCGGGACTATTCCATAGAATATTACACATTCAAGTTTTTCATAAATAACCTCCCATTTGAGTTTTGAGAACATTCCAATTTATTAGAGTAAAAAAATATTCATATAAATTCTAAATTCGACCTTTGATAAATAACTCCCTTAATGTTTGTACAGCAAAAACTATTAGTCAAATTGATTTTATGGTCTACAGTTCAACAGTAAAAGACTAATATGGCTGTAATTCATACAATACAATATTATAAGAGCAGTAGCTGGTCCCATTTGAATTGAAACAGTTAAATGTGAACTAGTCTTTTCTGCATATAATGGTGAATAAAGGTGTTGGGACTGTGCACTGTGTATCACTTGGAGGGGGGGGGAACACTCAGCTTTAAAGATAGGAAACATGTGATTTACCTGAAGAGAACATTTGCTTGATGATGGAAGTGGCAGTGATAAATACATGAAGGGCTCAAAGGTTCTGGATTTTTTCTGGCATGTTAGACACTGCACAGTTGATTTAAATTGGCCTTGGAAAAGTGAAACAATGATGGATTCATTGAGTTGCTTGTGTTTGTACCACGCAGAATCGGCAGCTTGGAAGTCACTTAAATGGTCATTGTTTTCTTCTTTTTGCCTTTTCCTATTGTCCGCCTGGAAATAAACAGACAAATTGGACTAGTCTTGGATGCAAAGGAAAAAAACCCCAAAAGAAGACAGACCCTTTACAGTTATACAATAATGTATTCACAATGAAAGAAATGTTGCTAAATTGAGGATAAACCCTACGTACCAAATTGAGTATATGATCAATCTTTATTAGGGATGCACCAAATCCACTATTTTGGATTTGGCCGAACCCTTCGCAAAAGATTTGGCCGAATACCGGAATGAATAACGGAATCCTAATTTGCATATGTAAATAAGGGTTGGAAGGGGAAAAAATATTTTACTTCCTTGTTCTGTGACAAAAAGTCACGCAATTTCCCTCCCCGCCCCCTAATTTGCATATGCTTGGATTCGGTTCTGACAGGCAGAAGGATTCGGCCGAATCCTGCTGAAAAAGGCTGAATCCCGAACCGAATCCTTGATTCGGTGCATCCCTAATCTTTATAGGAAGAATTACAGATAAGTTCTGCAGTAAACCCAAACCAATACTAGTTATTACAGGTTCAAATTACATCAGTGGGCAGCGTTGTAGGAAGAGAAATGCTTTTGTAGTGCAGATAAGTAATAGGCTAATAGCAGACTAGTAGGTTTCTCCATTTGTGTATATTAAATGCATACTTTTGCATTTCTGCACCAAAATCCGTCCCATGTGTGCGGATAGGCTGATGCTGTCCCTGTCACTGCATACAGAACAGAGAGTGGAAGTCTCACCGTTTTTTCTGTGCCTTATACACCCTTAAACGGTGAAATTGAAACTGAAAAGTGGGCACATTATGCATGCATGCAACTGAAACAAACAGAAACCCCAAATCACAATGGAATGAACGATGCATAGCAGAATGCTGTAAGGCAAAAATGAATGATACACAGAGTTACTAGTACAGGTTTGGGACCTGTTATCCAGAATGCTCAAGACCTGGGGTTTTCCAGATAATGTGTCTTTCAGTAATGTCAAAGAGCCAGCAATTCACAATGGAACTGCTTTGAGATGAGCCATTTTTTCCTCCTCTTAACTGGAGGAGTCGTGGTGGGCAGGGGCGTAACTATAGAGGAAGCAGACCCTGCGGCTGCAGGGGGGCCCAGGAGGTATAGGGGCCCCATGAGGCCCAAATTCATATACAATTTCAATAAATATTGGAGAAACAAGTCAACCTCTAAACATTTTGGGGGCCTGAAAAATAATTTGCTGTGGGGCCCAGTAATATCTAGTTACGCCACTGGTGGTGGGGCTTGGGTGTTTTACTATTATAACTAATACTAGGTGGGGCATGGGAGCATTTTAGCAATAAAAGTGTCAGGGAGTTGCTATGTGGTTACCTTCCTATTGTTGTTAGGCTACTGAGGTTAAAGAGGAGGGGGGTGATCTCACTCCAACTTGCAGTACAGCAGTAAAGTGTGACTGAAGTTTATCAGAGCACAAGTCACATGACTGAGACACCTCGGAAACAAACAACATGTCTAGCCTGATGTCAGATTTCAAAATTAAAAATCTGTTTGCTCTTTTAAAAAAGTGGATTTCAGTGCAGGATTCTTCTGGAGTAGCACTACTAACTGATCATTTTGAAAAGTATGTGACAGAATCCCTGTTAATGTGCAGCTGCTGGAACAGTTCATTGTAAAAAAAAAAAAAAATAGATAGGCTGTGCAAAATAGAAAATGTTTCAAATATAGTTAGTAATGTAATGTATAAAGGCTGGAGTGAATGAATGTGTAACATAATAGTCAGAACACTACTTCCTGCTTTTCAGCTCTTTAACTCTGAGTTAGTCAGTGACTTGAAGGGGGGCCACATGGGACATAACTGTTCAGTGAGTTTGCAATTGATCATTAGCATTCAGCTCAGATTCAAAAGCAACAGGTATGACCCCAGGGCCGGAACTAGGGGTAGGCAGAGTAGGCACACAAAGCATATTCTCTGCTGGTGCCGAATACCCGAATCCGCCCATGCTGCCTGTCATTTCATTTTGGGAATGGTGATGTGGATTCAACTACAATAATTACTAATCACAGGATAGAATGTTGCTTGGTAAACTTGCTGCACACTGTGGCTAAGGCTTATGGAAACACTCTGAAAAGTAACGCCACATTATACCACTACATAGATTTTTTTCAAGCGCAATAAAAATCATTGTGGTTAAGTAGCAATGTGTTTAAAAATAGTGATTTACTGCAAATGTATAAAGTGACAGGTCCACTTATCTAAAATGAATTACCACACAAAGACAGACAAACACTTTACTTACTCTCTACAAGGTCATCAAAGGTCACATAAAACAAGAAATAAAAAGAAAATAAGTTTACCAAAACATTAAAATGACTACTTCATATATTATTTAGGTAGTACAACTACACGGCATTACAACAGAAATAAGCACCATCATAAAACTGCCATCCCCACTGCATTGAAGAAAACCAGGACTGTAAGAAACAACTGAAAGGAAAACAGAATATTATATATCTAATGCACCTGCAAGCTATGATAGTGTCACACTGCACAGGTTGCATCTTTGTTGCAAGCTACTTGTGCCCCAGGTGTTGTAATCCATAGCAACCAACAAATATATGACTGGTTGCTATAGATCAATGAAACCTACTATTACATTTCCCCATTAAATGCACAAAACATTTGATATTAATTTGATATTATTAAATTTGTGTATGAAAAGCAACCTGACTGCTACAACACAGCAGTAGTTTAAATATGGTGTTAATCTGAATTATGAACATCTGATGATGATATTGATCACAGTCAGTGTTTCTGGTTCGTGGCCCAGGCAACCAATTGTTATTGTAACTGCAGGTTACAGCTTGACAAAGCTAAATGGCAAATAACTGTAAGAAAGGCTGCAAAAATAAGTCACAAAGACTAATGTGATTAGATGACTGCCATCTAGAATACTAAAATTTAGAATAAATTAGATGGCCAACCAATGAAGCTGTAGAGGAGAATTCAACCCAAAAGTTAAAAAACCCCTATACTCCCTCCTCCCCCCCAGCCTAGCGTCTACCCTGGGCAAATGGCCCTAACTCTTTATTTACCCCTCTGTGCAGTTTCTGTCCAGTGGAGTTCACGGGCTCCATCTTCAGCCGCTTCGGTAACCTTCGGAATGAGACCAGCGCTTCGGCAAGTTTCAGCGCACGCGCAGTTGTTGTGAAACAGAACGTTGCTCCAACTGCGCATGTGCCGCTACGCCGGTCTCATTCTGAAGATTACAGAAGAGAAGAAGATGGCTGCAGTGAACTCCGCTGGACAGAATCGGACAGAGGGGTAAGTAAAGACTTAGGACTGAGGAAGTGGCAGGTGGCCACAAAACGCGTCCAGCATGCAGCCCATGGGACACTCAGGGCACGCAATTTGTACTTTGGATTTTAACTATGATGAAATAAACTTCACCTTTTAAATATATTTTTGATCTCTCTTGGTGCTCCATCAATTGACTATTTTACCGCATTTACCTGGGGGGGGGGGTCTATGTAGGGTAGAGGGGTAGGGTTTTTTTAACTTTTGGGTTTAGTTCTCCTTTAACTGGCTGAAGTGTTATGTGTGGGAAATAAAATAGCATACTGGCCAATGTCCTATTTCAATGAAGGGGCAGATTTACTTAAGTTCACATGGCAAATTTGATTTCGAATTTTTCGAAACTCACAATTTTGAATTTAAAACGACAAATTCGAATGTGAGTTTTCGCTCACCTCGACCAAGGAAACAGTTCTATTTCGATACTCCGCCAGAGGAAAACTCGATTTGAATTCTATTCATGTCGTTCCTATTCAATAGAATGTTAGACGTTCGAGTTTTTTTCATAAATAACCTCCCTTTGGAGTTGTGAGTACTTTCAAATTTATGTCTAGAGAGACAAGCTTTCCTACAAGTCAAATCATTCACGGCTCAATCATGTGACCATACACCAAATGATTGATAGATGGTGAATAGACATAAGTGGTTATCTTTACTTAACTATTTCTTCCTGGTACTCAGATACAAGCAATAGAAACATACCTTATTGAGATCTTCATGCAACCCATCCATTAAAAACAGCAGCAACTCCTGGGAATCTTGATGGCTGTTTCCAGCAAACTGATCATTAATTTTTCCGATTGTTATCTTAAAGTCCCTTGGACTGATACATTTGTACTGACCAGTCCATAATGCTTTCATAATACAGCCAAATTCCTCAGCCACTTCACCTTTATGACCCAACAGATTTGATCTGGAGAAACAGTTATCTATTTATATACATATAAAACAACAAAGAACCTTAATACATGCAGATTGGAAGAAAGAAGAGGGAGAAAGAATATAAAAAGAAATGGTTAATTATATCAAAGGAATTAAGTAAGGAAAGCAATTGTTTAATGGGAAAAAGGAAAACTAGAACTAGGGGACCTAACAAGTTTGGGGGGAGCAGAATCACTCTTAAAGGGGTTGTCCACCTTTGAGATAATTTTTAGTATGATGTAGAGTGATATTCGGAGACAATTTGTAATTCATTTGCATTTTATATTATTTAAGGTTTTTGAGTTATTTAGCTTTTTATTCAGCGACTCTCCAGTTTGCATTTTAAGCAACCTGGCAGCTAGGGTCCAAATTACCCTAGCAACCGGGCATTGAGACTGGAATATGAATAGGAGTGGGCCAGAATAGAAAGATGAGTAATACAAATTAGTAATAACAATACATTTGTAGCCTTACAGAGAATTTGTTTTTAGAAGGGGTCAGTGACGCCCATTTAAAAGCTGCAAAGAGTCAGAAGAAAAAAGGCAAATAATTAAAAAACTATAAAAAATAAATGATGAAAACAAATTGAAAAGTTACTTACAATTAGCCGTTCTATAATATATTAAAAGTTACCTTAAAGGTGAACCACCCCAGGTTGCTAAGACAAAAATAATTAATATAACTGGCAGCTAGTACATTGCAGACTATGAGGATTACCTCAGCCAATGCAAGCAAGCAAGAATATATTTATATTTATATAGAAAAAAATAAACCTATATAAGAAGTATATTAAGCCCTTCCTATATAAATTCTATAGTGCAAAATTGAAAACAGAATATAAGCTTTATCATACTGAAATAAGACATGTTCTAAAAACAATCAATGAGACATACTGTAATTGCATACAGTATGGGGTCCATTATCCAGAAACCCAATATCCAAAAAGCTCATTATGAAAAGGCCATCTCCCACAGACTCCATTCTAGTCAAATAATCCAGATTTTTAAAATTGATTTCCTTTTTCTCTGTAATAATAAAACAGTACCTTGTACTTGATCCAAACTAAGATAAAATGTATCCTTATTTGAAGCAGATAATGTTTAAATTATTCTCTAGTACAGGGGTGTCCAAACTTTTTTCACCAAGGGCCATATGCGGTAAAATATACAAACAGCCGGGCCACTCACTGTGGACACGCCCATTTTGTGGCCACACCCCCTGATTACCATGTTCATTTTACAAATTTTAAATAAGTAACACACACATACAAACACACAGACAGATACACATACACACACACACACACACACAGTGACACACATACATACAGTGACACATACACACATACACACAGTGACACACATACACACAGTGACACACATACATACATACAGACACACACACACATACAGTGACACACACACACAGTGAAACACATACATATAGTGACACACACAGACACACACACACATACAGACAGATACACACACATACATACAGTGACACACACACACAATGACACACACACATACAGACAGACACACACACACACATACAGTGAGGCACACAAACATACAGTGACACACACACACACACACAGTGAAACACATACAGACAGATATACACACACACACATACAATGACACACACACACAGTGGCACACATACAGACAGACACACACACAGTAACTCACACACTCGATCTGTAACTGACTCCCTTGCCCGGCTGCAGCCTCACTAAATCCACCCCTCCCCCAAGCCAAGCACCTAGCAGTTACTCACAGTTCATCAGATGCACGAAATCCAGCCATGCTTTCAGTTGTTTACCGGCACCCCCCTCCCTCCCCGCACTACACTAAACTCCAGTCACGGGGAGGGGAGGGCGGAGTTTAGGAAAAGCTTCCTCGAGTCTACACTGAAGCACTGTAGGTTCCGCCCCTCAATGACGCCGTGGTAGGAAACTTTTTTTTCTGGATGCTGAGAGGGGGGAGGGATTTTTTCACGCTGCGGGCCAATTAAAAATGGATATCGGGCCGCATTTGGCCCGCGGGCCGTAGTTTGGACACCCCTGCTCTAGTAGACTTAAAAGTATGAAGATCCATATCATGGAAAAATCGGTTATCCAGCATTCTGGATAACAGATCCCATACCTGTATTTTCAACCTCTGTCTGTCTTCATGCAGGAGTTGGGTGTTTGATTCTGAATGACAGTTAGGTCTAATATAGCATTTTAGGGGGCTAATTTACCTAGAAAATGTATTAGCGCAAACACTCTTTTAAACTGCCAATGAAAATCTGCATGAGGAAAGAATCTAGAGATGATGAAATAGAGAAGAGTAACTTGATTATTTTAGAAATAGGTAAGAATTTTTAACTGATTATATTTAGAAAGTTTCTTATTTCAGTTTGATGAATCTTATAATAAATTTTTATTTTTGTGATAGTTCCCTTTAATTCACTTTTATTTCAGCTTTCTTTTTTAAATATTTACTTTTTAAATGCTCACGATAAATGGTTAAAATAAGGATGTGACATAGATAGCAGGGATGCACCGAATCCAGGATTCGGTTCAGGATTCAGTCTTTTTCAGCAGGATTCGGATTTGCCCGAATCATTCTGTCTGGTGCATCTCTAATAGATAGTGGCTTAAAGAATCCAAAGGAATTCAGTCAACTTAATTATAAACTTCCCTCCTCACTGGAGGTCAGGACAAGAATTTTTTTTGTTGGAGCTTAAGGTTCTATTTAACATACCTGTTGATATCTGCTTGGTAAAAATTTTTATTGAAGTACTCAGTTAAATGTGGAGTGTTGCAAAGACACTGTAAGATGGAATTCATATAACAAGTATTTCCAAGGTTTCTGAGTCCAGTTAGAGCTGGACCAGCACCACCAAACACAGGATTAAGACTTCGGATCTTAGATGCTGGTAGCTTTGTGATTTCAGCTTTGGTATTGAGTATCGATGGTCTGTAAAAAACATAGTAATATTACTAACTTGCTCTTCCAACAGAATAAAATAAGGGGGTAGACACAGTCTACAGTCTGTAGATTAGAACAAATATTATATTTTAAGATAATGGTTTATTTTAATCTGTGCTTCCTACTTTGTACACACGGTAATTATCCTGCTGAAACAGGAAACACCTCATGCCAGAAAGTAAGATCCATACAGAAATGATTAGGCAGAAACGGGTGAGAACTCACTGGCCTGCACACAGACCTGACTTCAACTCAACAGCCAGGACTGACTGGCCAACATCAGTCTCCAACCATGTTAGAATGAAAGCAAATCCCACCAACAATGTGTCAATGTTTAGTGGAAAGCCTTCCCAGAAGAAGGGGGCAAAGGCTGTTTCGGCAGCAAAAAGCAGACCAGCATCATATATTAAAATTATGTATGTCTCATTTTTGGTTTTGGAATGAGAAGCTGGAGTGGGTGATGTCCACATATAATGTATATAAATAAAACAAATACACTATGATACTCCCTTTACTACAAGGACTGGTAACAGCATAATAATATATGAATGTGTTCAACTGTAAAGTTACCATAAAAGTCAGGATTGAAAGACTGGCTTACTTGTTTTCACGGTTAATATGAGGCATTGGTTTCTTCTTGTCTTCATCCTTCATGGCTTGTGCTAAATCAGGTGATGAGTAAGATCGTTTAAGCTTGGTCTGTTCTCTATCATTGTCAGAGTGGACCTGTACCTTGGCTTTTTGAGTTGGAGTGGTTGAAGGGGTGGAGGAAGCAGCCATTTCAGGAGGATACATATGAACTGTGTGTGTTGGTGAATGATAGTATCGGTAGGTTCCAGTTACAGCATCAAGGAACTAAATAGAAAAAAGGAGATTTTGTGTACTCACCGTTAAATCTCTTTCTCTTCAGTCGCTTGGGGGACACAGGGACAGTGGGTATAGCTGGAACCACTAGGAGGCAGGACACAATAAAAAAAAAAATAGAAAATTGACCCCTCCTCCTCCTGCTATACCCCTCCTCTGTAGGCAGAGACACTCAGTTCGTACCAAAGGAGAAACAGGAGGTTATCAATAATCAACAGAAAATCTGATAACTAATTACAAGAAGAACAGTCTGAAGCCAAGAGAAGGCCTCTATTCAGGGAGGGAAGCCCTGTGTCCCCCAAGCGACTGAAGAGAAAGAGATTTAACGGTGAGTACACAAAATCTCCTTTTCTCTAGGTCTGCTTGGGGGACACAGGGACAGTGGGGACGTACCAAAGCTGTCCCCTGAATCTAGGGCGGGATGTAGAGGCCTACGTGGAACCAGCCACTGCAGCCTGAAGTACCTTCCTGCCATAGTGGGTGTCAGATGCCACAAGGTGCCAAACTGGTAAAATTTGGCAAAAGTATGGATCGAAGTCCACGTTGCAGCCTTGTTCCGCTGAGGCTTATTTTCGAAAAGCCCTCTGGAGGAATGTGCCCTGATTGATCTGGGTGAACCTGACCCTGTGATGAATAGGATCTCCGGAAGGCCTGCTTTATCCATCAGGATATGGTGGTCTAAGGACAAGGAGTCCGATAGTCGATGTCCTCAACCCGGTGCAGGTAAAACTTGAGGGCCCTAACGGGGTCGAGGGTGTGCAGTGCTGCTTCCTTCGCATTGGAAAGGGATGGGCAGAAGGTAGGAATCGTAATTTCCTGGTTGAGGTGGAAAGTGGAAACCACCTTGGGAAGAAAAGAGGGAGAAGTATGAAGTACTGCCCTGTCGTTCCGGAAGGTCAACAGAGGAGACCTACAGGATTGGGCAGAGATCTCAGATACTCTCCGTGCTGAGGCAATAGCCAGCAGAAAAAACTGTTTTCCATGTGAGCCACTGAAGTGGAATAGAATACATGGGTTTAAAGGGAGTGTGTTGCAGGGCACGTAGGACTAGGGTTAAGTCCCAATTTGGCACCGGTGAAAGTACCGGGCGCTTTATGTGGGCCATTCCCTGAAGAAAAATCCTAACATCTGGGAACAAGGCAAGAGGTCTTTGGAACAGGATGGAAGTGCCGAAAACTGAGATTTCAGTGATCCGAGGGACATGTGCAGGGACAGTCCCTCCTGTATAAGGCCAGAAGGAGTGGAGTGGAAAACTTCAGTGAATTGAAACCATTACATTGGCACCACCAATGGTAAGTGAACCAGACCCAATGGTACGTCTTGGCGGAGACCGGTTTGCGGGCTGCACGCATGGTAGAATGACAGTGTCAGAGAACCCCTTCCGTCTTAGAATCGCAGTTTCAGTAGCCACGCCATCAAATTGAGGGTGGCAGGACAGTGGTGAAGGATTGGACCCTGAGAGAGAAGGTCCAGGATGAGAGGCCAAGGTTCCTCTACTGAGAGATGCACTAGATCCTAGACCCAGGATCTACAGGGCCATGTTGGAGCTATGAGGATGAGAGTATGAGTTCTCTCTGAAGTTTCTTGATCTTTCTTGGAATGAACGCAAGATGGAAGTCCCAGGGAGAGGTGAGGGCGTCTGCCGCCAGAGGGTCCCTGGACCTTGCAAAGAAGAGAGGAACTTTACGATTGTGATCGACCTCTGGCGTCCCCCATCTTTGAGTGATCTTGTGGAAGATGTTGTCCTTTACAGGCCACTCGCAGGGATCTAGGGATGTCTGCTGAGAAATCTGCTTCCCAGTTTAAGAGACCTGGAATGAAGATGGCTGACAGGCGAGTCGGATTGCCTGTATCTCAAGAAGGTTGATGTGAAGACATTGTTCCGATAGAGACCAGCGACCCTGCGCTGACCGACCCTCTGCACTGCTCCCCAACCGGAGAGGCTTGCATCTGTGGTGAGCAGTCACCATTGTGGATCCCCTAGGGGTCTGCCCCTGGTCAGGTGACTGGTTTGCATCAACCAGAGAAGAGAGACTCGAGTCCTGCGGGATAAACGAAATTCCAGGAGAAGGGATTTGTGCCTCCAGGCCGCAAGAATATTCCACTGAAACTCCCTGAGGTGACGTTGGGTGAAGGGAACTGATTCTATCATCGAAACCATGACTCCCAACACCTTCATGTAGAATCTCGCGGTGTGGGACTTGGAGAGGAGAGACCGCACGAGGGTCCGCAATGCTGGACCTTGTCACTGGGAGAGTTTGTGTCTGGATGTTGAACTGCATCCAGAGGAAGACCATAGATTGGCTTGGGGTTAACGAGGACTTGTCCAGGTTGATGAACCAACCAAACTGCTGTAATCGAACCATGGTGAAGTGCAACGCCTGCTGGGCCACTGCAAATTAAGGTGCCTTGATCAGGAGATCGTCCAGATAAGGAGTTATGGAGATCCCCCTGGTGCGGATTAGAGCAGTGGCCACCGACATGATCTTGGTGAAGACACGAGGGGCCGAGTTCAGGCCAAGGTCTGTGAGTTGGAAGTGGCGATTTTGGAAGGCAAATCGCAAGAATCTCTGATGGGGACAGAAAATTGGGGCCGCAATGACAGACCTGAGGAATTCCAACTTGAACCTTCACGGTCGAATGAATGTATGGAGGATTGTCCGAACAGATCCATCCTTCTTGGGAACTACAAACAAGTTTGAGTAATAGCCTCGGAATCTCTCCTCAGTCGGAAAAGGGATGATGACCTCTGAACGGATAAGCTTGCAGATCGCGTCGTGCAGCGCCTGAGGCTTTTGATGCCCTTGAGGATATCTGGACATGAAGAACCGGCCGGGCGGGAGAGAAGCAAATTCTAGGTGGTAGGCTTGACTCACGACCTTGTGTACCCAGGCGTCTTGAGTCAGATTCTTCCAGGAGTCGGCAAACCTGCAAAGTCTCCCCCCCCCCTACGGCTGAGTCGCTGAAGGGAAGAAGGGGTGAGTAATGCAGACGTGGACTTGCGGGACTGCCAGGATGGCCTGGACATTCCACTGAAGCGTCCTCTGCAGGTGGTGGAGTGTCGTGAGAGACTTTCCGCAGTTTCATCCAGAGAGATCTGCGAACCGATACCGACAAGTCAAGTCGGCTGAAGTTCTGCTAATCACCTGTAGCACATCGAGGGAGGCTTCACATAGGTAGTCAGCCTCCTTGATTTGCGAGGCCAAATGAGCGAGTTCTTCACGGGGGACCCTTGTGGCAATCGCTCGGCATAAGGCGTCCGACCAAGTTTGGACGGCTCTACTTACCCAAGCCGAGTCTAGAACAGGCCGAAGGGAGGTACCTGAAGCAGAGAAGAGGGAACTTAGAATGCCCTCAAGCTTCTTGTCCGTGGAGTCCTTGAAGGAGGCTGCATCAGGAACTGGTAAAGCAGTGTCCTTAGATAGTCGAGAGACAGGCGCGTCCACTGAAGGTGGGGAGGTCCACTTTTCCGTTAGTTCCTGTGGAAAAGGATATAGTTTGAGAAAAACGGAAACATCCCTCTGGCTTGAACCATTCCTGTTGTATAATTTGCTCGAGTTGAGCATGAGAGAGGAAAGGAAGGTGAGGACCTGCTGCGGCGCTTAAACAAGGAGGTACTGCAACTAGGTTCAGGCTCCTTTAAGTAAAAGGGTCTCTAATACTGAAATGAGGGAATCAAAGGCCTCGGAGGAGAGTTTGGGGGGATTCCCCTTACTCTGGGTCGGAACTGTGAGATAGTTCACCATCAGACAGAGCCGGATCCTCCTCGGAGTCAGGCGGCAGGGATGAAGTAGTGATGGACTCCGCCTCACACTCATCCTCGGAAGGAGAGGGGGCTCTACATTTTGGAGGCTTAGGCCGAGGCTTATCTAGCCACGGGACTCCACCAATTTAGGAATGCCGGCGGCAAGCTTAGATCCCCATTCTGGGGGAGGCTGGGGGTCCAGGGGGGTGGAGTCCCGGGGCTGGCCTGATGGGTCCCCATGGGAGGCTTGGCTTACCTGAGGACGGAGTTCTGACGTTTCCGAAACTGCATCAGGTGGCTTGCACGTGGAACACAGAGGGTCCTTGTGACCAGATGTGGCATTTGGCACAAGCTAAATACTTAACCGATGAAGTAGTTGCTGGCCTGGAAAAAATGTTATCACCTGTACCTTCAGACATGTTGTACACAAGCTGTTCCTGTAAGAGAGGAATTAAGTTAACAATATATATAATGTAGGTTATATATATAACTTAAAATGCCTCCCCATGGTACTGCTGGGAGTAAAGCCTTGGAGGGGAGTAAAGGCTGATAAGGCAGTAATTACAAAGCCTGCTGCCCTGTGGCATTAGCTAAAAACCCCACTGTGTCAGAAGTACTGCCCTGTTGTGTTCTTAGAAAAAACAGGGGGGGGGGGGCTGCGCTGCAGAGAAGATAGGAAAGAGTTCTGCCCAGTGTGGCGAGTCTGCTAGTAATGGAACCTCCTCCAGAATCAATGGGAAGTAGTTGCCTGGGCACACAATGGAGAGTGCGAAGAATGGCCCCTCCCCTAGCAGTGACATATGGTGCAGACGCACGCCTTAGAAAAAAGGTGCATAAGGGACTGGCGCGCACTTTTTGGGTTGCACACAGGGTGCAAGTACAGTAAGTGCAAAATCTGCCCCAGCCGTTGCCTCCCCAGGTAGAGTGAAAGACAGCCCTGGTGAAGTCTCTTGTAAAATAGTGGTGCGCAACTGGTGCTAAGCCCACAATAACTCACTTGTGCTGCTGACAGTGAGGACAGTAGGAAACATAAGCGCCATTCCCATTCTGGACAATTTGTAGAGATGATTTGGCAGCTGTGCTCTCAATCTCAGTAAGCCACACCCGCTCCAGGTGTAGGAAATTAACCAATTAGCTAGAGAACTGAGAGAAAGCAAGTGAAAAGGCAGACCTTGCTGCTAGGTGCTCTTTATTGCACACAACATGTTTCAGGCTAGAAGCCCTTTATCAAGTGCCTGTGTGTTTGGTGGAGGCTGATTAACATACTGCCTGGGTCTGAACTAGTGACCTGCAGGTTGCAACAAAGTCTCCTATACTGCTGTGCAAGGCAGATGGATTGTGCAGAGGGGGAGGGGGGCTCAGAGAGTGAATAGGCTGCTATTAAGGATATATGCTTACCTTAAATGAGCCACGGCAGGAGTTCCCAGACTGTAGTGTAGGGATCCTTGGGGCATATAAGGAGGATTGAGCAACAGGATGAACCTGGCTATACCTCAGCCCTGTGTCCCGGCCAGCGCATCCTCTCTCTGTATGTCAGAGGGAGGGAATCAATGCTGGATGGTAAGTGCAGAGCACAAGAGACCCCGGTGACATCCTCAAGTAATGGATCAGACTACTCAGTGTAGCTGTCCAGCTCCATATAATGTGAAGGAATTGTAATGAAATAAAAATAAAAGAGCAAAATAAATAGTAAAATACTCCTGAATGCAGGAGACGGTCCTAACCTCCTGAGGACACAACGAAACTGAGTGTCTCTGCCTACAGAGGAGGGGTATAGCAGGAGGAGGAGGGGTCAATTTTCTATTTTTTTTTTTATTGTGTCCTGCCTCCTAGTGGTTCCAGCTATACCCACTGTCCCTGTGTCCCCCAAGCAGACCTGGAGAAAGTACATTTTGGCTAGAAACAAATTAAATGCCTGCTACAGCATGTCAAAATAGCAGTCTCAATAAGATTTTGCTCAAAGAATTGCCAAAATAGATAAAAATGGTAAAGTATGACACTTCTTTACTTATTATGATGACACAATAGCATGAAATTGTGCAGTTTTACCTTCACCCAACCTTCTGGCATTCCCGGAACCGTTCTACCCATCTCCTCACTTCTTGCTCGAACTAAAGGCTCCCGCTAAAAAAATAAATAAGAAAAACATGTATGAGCAATACAATATGTACAAATTAAAATCTTGTTACTAAGATTAATAAACTTGAAATCCCTTTTCCTCCTTATTCATACAGTCAGAGAAACAAGCTCACATGCACAAACCATTTAATCTTACATATGGCCAGGGGAAACCAAATATATTTAAATTTTAAAGTAGTTTTTTTTTAAACTTAAAAAAAAACTTAAAAACTTAAAATAGAATATCACAACACACTTCTGCAGTTTGCATTCATTAGAGGTTTCTGAAATATTTGCGTTTTTACACTGCCAATACCTGACTTTTTGCTCAACAGCTATCTTTTAGTGTCAGAGAGATTATATATAGAGAGAGAAATATATATATATATATATATATATATATAGTAACAAAGCAGCTGGGGTAGTTATAGATGGGCGATATGTTTCTCCCAGGGTGTTATATAATACAACACCCTGGAACATGGAATAATATTAATACTGACCAAAGCTGCAAGGTAACTGCTGCAGCTAAAGTACCTGACTGACCTTGGGAGGAAGGACCCCTCCCACCTCAGAGTGAGAAAGAGCAGGAGCTGCACTGCACAGGGAAGGTACCGATTACCAGTGATTGTGTAATATATTTTGGTTCTTTTGTTAAGTTGGCGTTGGGGAAGCCACCCATCTGTAGTTAGGCTGCCAACTGTGCTTAGCTAGCGCTCTGGTGCAAGGGTTTATTTTTCCTTGTTTTCATTTCTTTGTGTGCTTGTTACCAAAGACTCTGTAACAGAATAAACTGCAGGCATTTGCCTATAAGAAGAGCGACTTCTGTGACTGCTTTGTTTACCCTAAAGGATTGTGGAAAGCGGCCCCAAGACACTGACCCAGGTACCCCTACAGGTCTAGTTGTCACAATATATAATATACACATATATATATTGCAGAAATCAACATGCAAAATTCTTACTTTTGGTTTGTCTTCTTCACAGCTGTCTTTTGTGATCACATCAGATTTATGTTCTTCACTATTTGCAGGAGGCTGTAAAAAGAAGTTATATGTTGTTATTATTGGCAAGTTTATAACATTTAACATAAACATATAACATAAACAGCTGACCAGTAAATGCTACCTGTTGCATGGTTGCTATGGGTTACTAGGCAAACATAACGACTTTTATTATATCACCCCTTAAAGGAGAAGGAAACCCCTACGCGCAAAAGCCGTCCACCCTCCCCTGTGTTGCCCCCCTCCCTCCTGGCCTACCTGTCCCCCCTAACTTGTTACTCACAAACTTTGTGACTTTCGGGAGCATGCGCAGTAGATCCTTACCGGTAAATCCCTCTACTGCGCATGCGCCACCAAATGCCGGCGAATACAGGAAGAATAGCTCACGGGCGAACATGGCTGCACGGAGGGGTCAGTAACAAGTTAGGGGCATTTGCCCAGGGGGGAGGGATTTTAGCGCTGAAGGGGTTGAATTCTCCTTTAAAGGAGGAGTTTTAAACATGCACTGGAAAAAAATGCACTGGATAATAGGTACTACTTCTTAAAAGTAGAGGGAAGAAAAAAAAAAGTACACTGCTTGTGTGCATAAAGTTTTGAAGTCATGGGGACATGTGTTTCTAGATGGAAGCAACTAAAAGCAATTGGCACACCTACTACCATTAGAACACACTGTATAGAAAGCAATGGCAAATTGTTTATTAATAGAGTAATTGCCTTGCTCCACATTTCTATAGGTCGATAACCAGTGAATATTAGTAATTAGTTCCCTTCATTTGATAGCCTTTAAAAAAATAGTTTGCAGTACAAATCAACACTTAGCTCAGGAAGTAGCAAATAAATGCGTTCTCCTTCACAACTACAATGGTAATTTAGATTATCCTCTATAATGCCTAATTTTGGAAACCTATAGGTCTGTTAAAGGAGAAGGAAACCCCCAGGGCGCTAAACCCCTCCCCCCCTCCCCTGTGCTGCCCCCCCCTCCCTCCTCCCCCCTGGCCTACCTGTCCCCCTGGGCAAATGCCCCTAACTTTTTACTCACCCCTCTGCGCAGGTCCTGTCCACGGAGTACGCAGTCGCCATCTTCTCCCACGCGCGTCTTCTTCCTGCTCTGATCGGCGTTTTCTGGCGCATGCGCAGTAGGAACAGGTACCGGTACGGCTCTACTGCGCATGCGCCGAATGTCACGAAGTGAAATCGGAAAACTTCGTGACATTCGGCGCATGCGCAGTAGAGCCGTACCGGTACCTGTTCCTACTGCGCATGCGCCAGAAAACGCCGATCAGAGCAGGAAGAAGACGCGCGTGGGAGAAGATGGCGACTGCGTACTCCGTGGACAGGACCTGCGCAGAGGGGTGAGTAAAAAGTTAGGGGCATTTGCCCAGGGGGACAGGTAGGCCAGGGGGGAGGAGGGAGGGGGGGCAGCACAGGGGAGGGGGGGAGGGGTTTAGCGCCCTGGGGGTTTCCTTCTCCTTTAATGATTCAGGAAGTGCGTTTTGTAAAAATTTTATTTGGGATAAAATGTTTTCTGTGTTCACCTCTATAGAACTATTCAACAAACGTAGGTTTGGATGGAGCACATAACTCGCAGGCTCTGCCGCAAACAAATTTATTGAATAACAACATGTTTCGGATCACATGGATCCTTTTTCAAGTCATGTGATCCAAAATATGTTGTGATTCAATGAATTTGTTTGCGGCAGAGCCTGCGAGTTATGTGCTCCATCCAAACCTACGTTTGTTGATTTGTTTGTGGGTCTCCTGGTGTGGCCTGACTGGAGAGTGAGCACGGTACACAGGTGAAGGTGACTGAACTTATTTGCTGAAAGTTTCACCTCTATAGAAACAGTCACGTCTGTTAATGAGCAAAATTACCCCTTGAGGAGGAACAGAAGAATCAATATTTTTCTTTTTATCATCAGGGGAGGGTTTATCAGTATACAGCCTTTTTGTCTCCGCAGGTTCTTTTCCAGCAGCAATTGGGTGTTTCTTATCAAACTCCTCCTTTTTGTGCAATTCATTCTGTTCAGATTCTTTCTCATCATTCCTCTTTGTGTTCTCTTTTTCTTCATGTGCACAGGCATTATCAGTTTTGTCTTCTGCATTCGATTCTAATTTCCCTTTGATTTCTTCACTCTTTTCCTTTATGTTTTTATCAAACTGAACATGGATATCAGATTTAACTGATTTGGAGTCTAGTGATGGTTTTGTGGAACGGTCTGGGATAGGCTTTCCATTTTGCATTGGCTGTTTTTCTTTGGCTTCATGCTTAAATTTTGAGGTGCTATCAGTAACTTTCACTGAGGGTTTCTTTGTCCGATCAATCTAATGGATATAATTAAAAAGATAAAATATTTCATGAATGGTCACTACAACAGAAACAAAACCAAAAAACAATTCTGTGACCTTAAAGAATATAAAAACAGGAATTTATCTCAACAGGCAGCATTTAAAATTTATGTCTATCTTTTATGAAAGTGAGCATATCAACGTAATATCATCTCTCTCTCTCTCTCTCTCTCTCTCTCTCTCTCATCAGAAATAAAGACTGTTTTCAATTACTTTCTATTTGCAACTTTTTTTCATAATTTAATTTTTCACCCTCTGATGTCTTTCGGAAACAGCTCTGGGAGGGGGTTTCTGACTCTGTAGCTGTTCTAAAGTGATACATTAAGTTGATACATTTCTTATCTTTGTCCCTGTTGAATTCTTCTTGAATTTCATCAAAGGCAGCTGATTCAGATTCAGCACATTGGTCACTGAGCTGCCAGACTGAAGCACCAGAGACCAGAATACTTCAATTTTGGAAAAACATGTTTAAATAATTAAAAATGGAAAGTAATTGAAAAAAAAGTCTTTACTACTAATGAACAGTCTGAAAACAATTGAAAAAATGTTTGGAAGGTGAACAACCCCTTTAACAAAATTTGTTTACCAATATTTATCTCACAAATATACCTACTTGAGGAATCATTTTCACAGTATTCTGTGGGTGACATACATTCACAGACTCTGTCTGAACTTCAGGTACAGGGTCATCTTTTAGTATTACATCAACAGATTCCTCTTGTGTTTTAACTGCATTTATAACATCCCCATTGTTGCTTTCTTTGATGTATACAGGGGGTAGCTCTACTTGGGCAAGAGATGGCGGAGCTGTTGGTTCTTCTAGAGATGGATAACTGAAGTCCACTAAGAAAAAGGGGACAAAAAGTTATTTACATGCACATTTCCTGGATTGTATTTGTAATAACATACAATGGTATTCCATTACACATGCATCTCTCTCTGCAATAGCTCTTAGCACTTAGGTTTCTAATCAGATTCACCACATGACTCACTTTTACGTCAAAGGCATGTCTCACAATAACTGTTACAAGCTTTCCCATTTGTGTAAGGCAACGTGTGAATGCTGAGAGCTGTGTTTCTGTCTTCTTCCTCAGTAAAAATGGCAGAAACAAAATACAGAGAATGCTCAGATTGGTCGCCATAACTAGTGATTTTCTGGAATTATGCAAACTACCTGTATATAAAATAGTCATGACCCCAAAAAATGGAGACATCCGTTTTGCTTCCAAAAGCCATGAGATTCCTGATGTCCTACTGTTTTTCTGTGAAAATAGAGGTCAGTGAAGTTTTCTGCAAACAGGAGCACAGGTCCAGGTTGTCAGGAAAGAGATTATAATCACTGGGGGTTCACATCTTAAAATGTTACTGAAAAATATTCTTTTCAACTTATAGCTCATGTTATAATTATTGTAAAGGAGAACCCTGGAGCGATCTTCCTACTTTGCATCAGTAAATAGCCAAATTTAAGCAAAAAGCCATCTTTTTCACTTACTGTGCAAATTATGAAAAAAAAAATAATAAAGTTTTAGGACATCCTTCCTCCTAAATGGAAAGGAACCCTATTTATATAAAGTAGTCACATTTCAGAGGTCTTCCTCTTCCTGAACTACATTACAATCGCAACCCCAGTACTGCAGTGCACCGCATAGAGATTGGAGTGGCCATCTTGGCCACTTGCTATATTTTCCCCAGCTATTTGTCAGCCTGGGATATGTGCAGCTGAACCCAATCTGCTTCTGATTTTCAATTGCACATGCTCCAGGTCAGCCTTTCTTTCCTGGAAAAAGGTGAAGTGATCAGAGATGGTGCCAACCCAGCTGCACTACTCTTATGGTAAGCAGGGCAGTACTGAGGGGTGACTATAGTGTTGTTTGGCAGGGGAGAGAAAGGTCGGGGACCCGTCAAGCAAAAAAAATATTCAAAATCCTATTTTATCACATTAGTCAAGCATAATGAACTTTAATTACACTATATAAATTATTTGAATCTTGCTTACTTCAGTCTGAGATTTTAAAATTATAGCAAGCAGGCAGCAGCCATTTTATGCACACTGTTATTGAGGCAAGCCTTGTTTAATCTCAGAATCTTGTTTGTGCACCAGAATGGGGGACCCGATGTCCATCCCCATGACCTGGCTACACATTTAAATGGTAAAGAGAATGTGTGGAAAGCAGTGACATCTAAGAAGTGCTGAATGAAAAGTGAAAGTAATTCTCTGCCCCACCTCTATGCCCAGGGCATAGAGGAGTGGCAAACAATATTTGATTGACAGCTGAGATTTTTAAATGAGCTTACAACAGCTTTGAATGCTTTAATAAAAATAGAAATTGGATTTCATGTTTAATTTGAAAAGGACTTTTATTATACAGATTTTTGTGTCTGGGTGACAGGTCCACTTTAAGCAAATCTTATTTTGCACATCAGTAGAGATGCCCCTGCTGAATTCAGAATTTTCTGTAGAGAACCAAATCGGAATCCTAATTTGCATATGCAAATGAACAAAGTCCCAGGAAACACAAAGTCTTTGAGTCATTAGCAATTTCTGCAATCATATGCAGTGATGTGATTTTAAGGGTTCAGATTTGCTTCATCCATGAACTTTGAATTTACTGAATCCAAATCCTGTCAAGAGCGGCTTGGATTTGTACAAATTCTGAAGTCTGGGATTTGATGCATTGCTATTTATTAGTTGCATTTTTGCAACAGGAAAAAAGAATAAAGTACCATATGGCAACTTTGATGTTTCTTGTTTGTAAATGACATATTAACTTACATGACAGAGACACAGATTCCTGTTTTCTTTTTCTGGGCACAGTCACTTTCCCATTTGTTGTGAACATGGGATAACAAAGAAGCCAATTTTCATAACCACCTTCCAAAACCAATGGTTCACTCCGAAGGATTATTTTTGTTTCCCACTGTACAAAAACCAGAGTAAGATCATATGTTAAACTGGAAAACAATACAAAACATGTAAACACATTTTGTTGCACCTCTATGTAAGTTCTACTTTCTTAGAATAGTCTGTAATGCTAAGGCAGGGCTGCCCAAAATGTAGATCGGGATCTAGCAGTAGACCCTTAGCCACTGATCAGAAGATCTCAATACACTGTCAACAAACAACATGTCTAAATTACCCTCCTATTTCATGCTTTTCATTCAGATATTTTTCACTTTAAGGTTACATAAGAAATAGTTGTTTGTTAACTATATCAATATATTAGCGTAAAGGACTGTGACAGGGACCTTATACTTTGGCAAACACTGATGAGAATGATGAATAATCTCTGTAAAGCATGCCGAAATGTGTTGGTGCTACAGAAATAACAGATTAATAAAAATTAAAAGTTTGAATATTATGATACACCTGCCTGTGTGTACTCAACTGAAGAAAAATCAATGGAAGTTAGGCATGAACAAAATTCATACATTTTTTTTTTGATTTGCTTGAATACTGAATACTACCCTAAAGATTCAGCAGAATGAGGTCAAATCCTAACCATAATTTACATATCAGAAAAATAAATACACTACATCATTTGTGAACAAAACATAGTGTTCAGTTGCCCAGAGCTTTGAAAAACTCACATTATTTAAATACTTGATTTGATGCATCCCTAATTTAATTAGTGTTCAACCAGTGTTTAATCAACTCATTTTAATATCTGAATGTTTATCAGATTTATCAGATAACCGATAAAACACCATTGTACCGGACAGGGCTTATCTGTTATGTGCTATTTAACCTGTGTCTTTTCTACTTTATCCATCTTGAATGGCCGCCCCCCATGGCTACACAGCAGCTTGTTTATATAAACGATAGTAGTCTTTCTGAAGAAAATGTACTGTTGCAGAGCAACAATACATTATATTACTTTGATACACTCTCAGTTTTTGGTGTTCTGATATTTTAAAGGAGAAGGAAAGTCATCTTGCACTTGGGGGTGCCAAATGTTAGGCACCCCCAAGTGATTTTATCTACTTACCTGAAACCCAAGGCCGGTGTCCCTATCAACAGAAAACTGCACCGGCCCAGGGTTATTCCAGAGAGCACCACAGAGAGATCCTCTTCTGGCTTCTTCTTTCTTCAAATTTCCCAGGCAGACGCATGCCCAGTTGAACAAAATAGACGACTTTTTAGTTAAAGTTTGGCTTTTCGTTCTACTGCATGCGCAGCTGTGCGAAGAAAGAGGAGTGGTGCTCACTGGTATAACCCCGGGCCGGTGAAGTTTTCTGCTTATAGGAACACTGGCCCGGAGTTTCAGGTAAGTCAATACAATCACTTGGGGTTCCAAAGACTTTCCTTCTCCTTTAAGACAAATGATATAGAAAATGTATTTATTTATTAATTTTATTATTGTATTGAGCCCCCAAATCCTTTGTGAAAGATTCAGCCGAATATTTGCATTTGCAATTTGCATATGCAAATTAGGGGTGAGACGGGGAAAAACATGCTTTACTTCCTTGTTTTCTGGGAACAAAAACGCGATTTCCCTCCCGCCCCTAATTTGCATATGCAAATGAGGATCCGGTTCGGCTGGGCGAAGGATTCGGCAGAATCCAAATCCTGCTGAAAAGGACCGAATCATGGCCGAACCCGAACCGAATCCTGGATTCGTGCATCCATAATTTTAAGTAAGCAATAAACTATAATTGATTTAGGGGCAGATTTACTAAGCTCGAGTGTATTTTCGAAGTAAAAAAAGTTTGATTTTCTAAGTAAATTTTTGGCTATATTGATTATTCAACTTTGATTTGAACGATTCGAATTAAAAATCGTTCTAATATTCGACCATTCGATAATCGAAGTACTGTCTCTTTAAAAATAAACTTCAACTTCATACTTCGCCAAATTAAAGCTACTGAAGTGCAATGCTAGCAACCTTGGAATTGTTCAATTTTTTCTCACCTTAAAAAGAGCATCTTTTAAGCTCTGAAGTGTTGTGCCAATTTTTAAGTCATTTACAGAGCTGAACCAATCAAGCAATATAATGTAATCAACTTGACCTCTTTTATTCCACATTTGTTTAGATGCATCAGGTAGATTCATTTCAATCTTTCCTGAGGTGAATCTGAAAAAAAATTAAATAAATAAAAATGACCAAATGTGTAAGGTAACCAGCCCCGAAAAATGTACTAATGTTATTAAAATAATACCCTGGGGTTATGGCCTCCTGTGGCACACTCATGGAAGTTTGAATATGAGACTCCTGAAAATCTTTTGAACTCCGAACATCCATTATAATTATACTGATATTATGATCATTTGTCATCTCAAAAAGCTTTTCAGCTGTAATAGCTCCACGAGGCACTATAAACACAGGGGGTACAGGAGAATAACACAGAAATGGTTATAAACTTGAATTCTCTCATCCTTTACTTTCCTTAGTGTCTTCAAAATACTAATGTACATTAAAAGGTATGTTCATGTTGATCTTTTTTGCTGGTAGGTCTGCTTTTCTAAATAATTGTTGCTTTAAGTTCTTAAACCTGATTGTTTTGCCAACCTGACTGTCCCTTCTCAACCTGTCTGGTATAGCTTCTAATGCTACTGACTACTGATGCACAAATATGGCAGTCCCCTGATAGAGGAACATAGGGTATTAGACATAGTAACATAGTAACATAGTAAGTAAGGTTGAAAAAAGACACATGTCCATCGAGTTCAACCTTTTTTTTTTTTTATTAACTACCTATCTGCCAGTTGATCCAGAGGAAGGCAAAAAAACCCATCTGAAGCCTCTCCAATTTGCCTTAGAGGGGGAAAAATTCCTTCCTGACTCCAAAATGGCAATCGGACTAGTCCCTGGATCAACTTGGACTATGAGCTATTTCCCATAACCCTGTATTCCCTTACTTGCTAAAAAGCCATCCAACCCCTTCTTAAAGCTATCTAATGTATCAGCCTGTACAACTGATTCAGGGAGAGAATTCCACATCTTCACAGCTCTCACTGTAAAAAACCCCTTCCGAATATTTAGGCGGAACCTCTTTTCTTCTAATCGGAATGGGTGACCTCGTGTCAGCTGGAAAGACCTACTGGTAAATAAATCATTAGAGAGATTGTTATATGATCCCCTTATATATTTATACATAGTCATCATATCACCCCTTAAGCGCCTCTTCTCCAGCGTGAACATCCCCAATTTGGCCAGTCTTTCCTCATAGCTAAGATTTTCAATACCTTTTACCAGCTTAGTTGCCCTTCTCTGTACCCTCTCTAATACAATAATGTCCTGTTTGAGTGATGGAGACCAAAACTGTACGGCATATTCTAGATGGGGCCTTACAAGTGCTCTATACAGTGGAAGAATGACCCCCTCCTCCCGTGACTCTATGCCCCTTTTAATACAGCTCAAGACCTTATTTGCCCTTGATGCTGCTGACTGGCATTGCTTGCTACAGCCAAGTTTATCATCTACAAGGACTCCAAGGTCCTTTTCCATAATGGATTTGCCTAGTGCAGTCCCATTAAGGGTATAAGTGGCTTGGATATTTTTACATCCCAGGTGCATGACTTTACATTTATCAACATTGAATCTCATTTGCCACTTAGCTGCCCAGATTGCCAGTTTGTCAAGATCCTGTTGCAAGGATGCCACATCCTGGATGGAATGAATTGGGCTGGATAATTTTGTGTCATCTGCAAACACGGATACATTACTTACAACACCCTCCCCATAGTCATTAATGAACAAGTTAAATAAAAGTGGACCCAATACTGAGCCCTGGGGGACCCCACTAAGAACCTTACTCCAAGTAGAGAATGTCCCATTAACAACCACCCTCTGTACCCGATCCTGTAGCCAGTTTCCTATCCATGTGCAAACGACTTCATTAAGCCCAACAGACCTTAGTTTAGAAAGCAGTCGTTTGTGGGGCACAGTATCAAACGCTTTGGCAAAATCCAAATAGATCACATCTACTGCCCCCCCACTATCCAGAATCTTACTTACCACATCATAAAATGCAACCAAATTCGTCTGACATGACCTATCCTTCATAAAGCCATGCTGATTGTTGCTCATAATGCCATTCATTAGGACAAAATTTTGAATGTGATCCCTTAACAAGCCTTCAAATAATTTGCCCACCACAGATGTCAAGTTTACTGGCCTATAATTGCCAGGCTGAGATCGTAATCCCTTTTTAAATATTGGAATAACATCAGCTTTTCTCCAATCCATAGGCACCATACCAGATGACAGTGAATCTGAGAAAATCAGAAATAAGGGCTGGTCTAAAACTGAACTAAGCTCTCTTAGAACCCGGGGTGTATGCCATCAGGCCCTGGAGCCTTGTTTACATTAATTTGTATTAAAGCTTTTTGAATCATATCCTGAGTCAGCCACTGACTAGATTGAGCTGAACCATTCGTGCAGTTATTAAGTGAGCCTGTGAACCCAGACTCCTCTATTGTATACACTGAAGAAAAGAACTGATTTAACACATTTGCCTTATCTGTATCTGCTACAACCATACTGGTACCATTATTTAATGGAGCAACACTCTCAACCTGCATCTTTTTACTATTAATATATTTAAAAAACTTTTTAGGGTTAGTTTTCACCTCCACCGCAATTAACTCTTCATTTCTTTTCTTAGCCTTCCGGATTGCTGATTTACAACATTTATTACAGTGTTTATATTCATTCATAGACAGGTGATGCAAAAGCATTGGGCAAATTATTTTAAGACAAAATTAAAAATAGCATGCAAAAACAATGTTATGATAGATGTAGAGGTTTAATTTCTGGTGTCATTATCTCTTTACAAGGATGACTCACTTTGATCATTTCTCCACACCAGCCATGGCGGTAATTAATTGATACGTGGGACATACTGCACAGGTTCAGAAATTGTTTTTGTTTCAAAAGTGAACACATGCTAAACATGCATACTTTCATTTAGTACAACATAGACTGAAAAGATAAAAATGGAGTACAGTGTGGCAGACAAAACAAAGCATCAATAAAATGTAGTTATATAAAGTACAACATATGAAATATAATTTAAAAAGTAGGGATGCACCAAATCCACTACTTTGGTTTCGGCCGAACCCCCCAATCCTTCCCAAAAGATTCGGCCGAATACCGAACCAAATCCGAATTTGCATATGCAAATTAGGAGTAGGAAGGGGAAAACATTTTTTACTTCCTTGTTTTGTGACAAAAAGTCACACGATTTCCCTCCTGCCCCTAATTAGCATATGCAAATTAGGATTCGGATTCAGTTCCGCCGGGCAGAAGGATTCGGCCGAATCTGAATCCTGCTGAAAAAGGCTGAATCCCGAACTGAATCCTGGATTCGGTGCATCCCTATTAAAAAGTATACGCACACAGCGAAACCTTAATTTTATATGCCCCAATTTTAAGTTTTGCCACATTCAGACTTCACAAGTAAGGAACTCCTTAATTAAGACAATTACTCTAGATTAAATTCCTGTTCTGTTTACAATAAATACATTAAATATATATATATAAATGATACATAGAACCTCATTCCTTGTAAGGCCTCATGCTTCTGCTGCCGTTGGTAAAGTTTGATTTTCACAATCAGCTAATAATTGGGGCCCTTTGAGGGGGCAGTCATGCTAACTTAGTAGTATGGGGCTTAATGATTACCGATGGTGTACCTGCAGTTACTCATAACAAGAAGTCGGATTCTTGTTTTAATTTTTTTAATTTGTAGTAAACTGAGCCACAATTTTTGCTGATTGATTGCTTTTGAGGACTAAACTTTTAGTAAATGTACTCTACTGTGTCCACTGATATAAGCACTGTTACAACCGAAGACAAGTCAGCACCACATACAACATCAGTGTAATCATACTGATAAATTACAAACTAACTGTAAATTTAAAGCAGAAAATAACAAAGATTACCTTTTGTAGGTTCTGGCTGCTTTGACAGAACTTCACTTTTTCCCCCATTCACCTATGTGATTACAAAAAAGGGAAATTGTTGTAGCACAACCTAGAGAAAGGCTTCTATAAGACTATGGGGGAATTCACAAAAGTGTTGATATTGAGACAAAATAAAAGTGGAGAGAAAAATGTCTGATTTCACTCCAAATTCACAAACCTCTATCTCCACGTTTGTGAATTTGTCTTTTAAACAGACAGTTTTTAGAATTTGTCTTTTGCATGACATTTTATCTGAATTTGTCTTTAGCTCTTACTAAACCTGTCAGTCAGTCATCAAATTGGAATTTCTGGGGGAGGGGATTTATCTTACCTATGAAAATTATACATCATTTATTTCAGGATAACCTGGGCTTTCTAAATCTGACTACATGTTTGTGTAATTCCACTTCTGTAACAAGATATAAGGGTCTATAAGGAAGGTTTTACTTTTCTCAAATTGCCAATATTGCCTCATTCATTAAGCTAAAACTAGTAAAATAACGCAAATGTGAGTTAAAACTTTTTACATATAAAATTGTATAAAATACACTTTTTTTAAATTTAATCAGTGTTTTACTTGTTTTGTTAATGAGGCTTTTACACCTATACGGTTAGACGGAAATTTGTGCCCAGACTATAAAATGCTAATCCCTATTAATATGCTAACAATTCATCAATGGGGCATCTACAAGAGGTGTGAAATGAAGATTGGCTGAACCAAAGCAGAGCAAATTATTTTAGAATTCATCTGACATATGGGGAATAGTTACACTGAGCTTTACTCCAGTTTTAAAAAGTCGGGAGAAAATGTTGTTTAAAATGTCGTTTTTATGTCGTTTGAAAGACAAATTCATAAAAGTGTCAGTAAACTGTCTTTCTTTCATTAAATAATTGAAAGTGGCGACTGAGTCACTGTTTCTGTTTTCGAATATGGAGAAAGTATTTTACACCAGTTTACCACCACTTTTACTCCAAAAATGGGTCCTCTCCACTTTTGTGAATTCCCCCTATGTATGTCCATGACCAGGATTTGCCTTCAGAAAAAATTAATAGTCAATAACATGACTGGGATGTGTTTGTTCAGCATTAAAAGAGATTATAGTTACTGCTCATAAAATGCTTAAAACTAGTCAGGAATTTCCATGTAGGGGTGAACATGATAGTGGGTTGATTGGCACAAGATGCCAGAGCAGCCTATACAGCTCCAGAATGAGCAATAGTTCCATACATCACTGGACTGGCCTAAATTTTAGGAGGTCAGTTTGGAGAGTTTTTGTAGCATGAAATGTACAACTAAAGCTATTGAAGCTTTACCGTCTCATTTTTATTAAGCTGACTGGGTATATCTTCAGGAAACTCTTTGGGAAATAGTTTTCCCTCCTTTTTCTTCAGGTCTTGCCTTTCCATGTCCTCTATTTTTTTCCGTACTTCAGCTTCTTCATATCTATGTCAACATACAACGAGGACATTATATACATGCATATTTAACATAACGGAAAAAACTATTTATGATGTGATCCTGAATAAATGGCATTTTACCAGGAGAGGCAAAAAGAGAGAATGTGTTGCTTTTGCCTGAAAATAATAATGTTTTATACAGAACATAGGGATCTGAATAGGGAACTCCTATGAACAAATTGCCCTCAAAAGAAATCCAGTGTCTGAAGGACTGAAGATTTAAAGCTACTATAGTACACAGGAAATTTTTCTTTTGGGATGCTAATAGCATTGCCATGAGGGAGTGTTTTGTTCCTGCATATGCTAACCTATTTCTGGGTTATTGAGAGAGCAGAGAAAGTACAGGTAGTGGACCCGTTATCCAGAATGCTTGGGGACCTGGGGTTTTTTTTTTTTTGGACAACAGATCTTTCAGAAATTTGCATCTTTATAGCTAATTTCTACTAGAAAATCATGTAAACATTAAATAAATCCAATATGCTTTTGTTTCTAATAAGGATTAATTATATCTTAGTTTGGCTCAAGTACAAAGTAGTTTTATTATTACAGAGTAAAAGGAAATCATTTTAAAAAATTTGGATTATTTGATTAAAATGGAGTCTATGGGAGACTGTCTTTCCGTAATTCGGGGGTTTCTGGATAATGGGATTCCGGATAACAGATCCCATACCCGTACCTGCATGCTTCTAGCTTGCAGCTTTAATAACAGCATTGAAATTTGAAAAAAATGACATTTCATTAACAAAAGAAACCCTTTATTACTTACCTATTTTTAAGGCTTTCTGTGAGTTTTTCAGCTTCTTCAACAGACTTTAAGATAGTGGAGGGACCAAGTAAGGACTTATAATAGTCCTATAATTGAAGCAGACTAATTATGAGTACCACTATGCAAGTAAATTATGTAAAATAACATCCAAAAGTTCATTCTACTTAGAAATGCACGGAATGCACTCCTGTGCCAAATACATGAACCCTTAATTTAATGTAATATTTGAGCTTTGAAAAACTGACGGCAAATAATTAATTATTAAATTTTTCATTAGGTTTAATTTGTTGTATTTAATATTGAAATTTCAAATATCAGTAGTCCGATTTCTTGAGTGAGCTTACAGCTTATGCGGCAGAATGATAAGCTACCTGACAGATATCCGAGTGAGGCTCAGGCAGATATATTTTGGAAAAGCTGGTAAAGTTTGTTGGGACAAGGCTGGATTGGCATCCAAAATGATTCAATCACTGCTCTGGTGGTCAAAAAGTACAACTGGGGAATCAACCTGGTAGAACCTATTACTTTGGGGGTTAAATCAAATAATAAAACCACTGCCAGCAGAATATGTTTAAATACAGGCAATGGGTGCTATCAAGTTGGACAAAAGTAGCTGCCAGTATCTGTACATCTATGTATAGGAATGGCCATCCAAGGTCTATACAAGTAGGCCTGTGAAAACAATTAGTATCTATCAGTATTATAAATATTAACAAGGGCAAATGCTGCCATGAGGCAAGCTGCAGGCTCCGCATGTTACTGGAGGTAGCAAAAAGCAAAACCACCCTCTTTGCACTAGTGAAGCAGCCACCCCCTCCGACCTGAAGTGTAAAAGGTAAGCAGCACTGAGAAGGCTGCCTCTCAGAAACACAGAGGCTATATTGCTCCTGCATATTAATATTTCTATTTGAAAATAAGAATGGCATTAAAAACAATGATTTAGAGGCACTTTATAATGAAAATGACTACAAAGGAATTGATGGCTGGCACCAAATCATCCAAAAACCAAACAGTTTTTGGTTGAGATTCAATTTGGATCAACACAAAATCATGTCCCTTTAAAGATCTGGGCACCTGAATTTGACAATTTTTATTTATTAATTATGCAATTCTTTGCTTTATATTAAATTACAGTATTCACATCAGGTATTGATCTGGCTTGGAACTTGGCCAAATCCCTAAATAAGGGATATGGTGCATCCTAAGACACAGTAGTATAAAATTTACTGTCACATAAATTAAAATGGACACTACCTGGTTTTGCTTGAAATCTGATCTTTTTTTAAGCAGTTCAAACACAAATAAATATTTCATATACAAGACATAGGCTTTTTCTTCATCTCCTTCCAGTCTGCACTCTTCTGCTTTTTGAAATATTTTACAAGCAGAGGAAACATAGCTTTAGAGAGAAGATACACAAATTAGAATCATTTACAGTTATCAAACAATTAAACACTTATTATAATGTAAAAAAAGTATAGTATAGTGTTTTTCAAGAAACTTAAAACATGCTAAAATAAAACCATGTGAAATAATGTATTCTGTGCTCTAAATATTCCTGCTCTATATTTGTATTTAAGTATTACAAAGATAAAATTCTACACAGGCAGTAAATGTGTCTTAGCAGTAATAAACAAAAAAGGGTAACTTGCGCCCCCAAACTATGCCCTCATATGGTACACTATAAAATATGTAGATCATGCCATAAACATATTGACTAGCCCTACATAAAAACTGAAAAAAGGGAATGCCCTGGAACAAAAGAATAAATCAATAATCAAACACTTCCAAAATAAAATAGACTCTCAACAAATTATACACAGCAAAAAGTATACAGAATAGTTTTGGGTTTAAATGATACAACATGATGAGATTTCTATGTAATTTATAATAAAATAAGGGTATGCACCCATTTTAGATTCAAGCCATCATTCATTCTTACTGATTTTATACAGCATTTAAGCACATTTCATCAGTCATTCGAGAGCTTGATTCGAGAGCTTGAAAGAGCAATCATGGCTGCATTTCTTGAAATCAACACAACAGGAGATAAATAAATCCTCAGTGCAGAATAACTTAAGACAATACTTTTTACTGAAGTAAATATAAACCATATTAAATAGGGTTTATAGGATAAAAAGGATGCATTATTCCTTTAAATATAGGAACAAAATACATGGTATAATTATATGGCTAACAAAGAATTAAGTAATCCTAGAATTCTGAGACATTGCTATGCAAATAAAAGGGAAAGATAAAATACCTTTTAGTGCTAGTCTTGTCAGGCTTTACTTCAGCTTTCTTCTTAAGATCTGATAGAGAGCTAGAGAGATACAGTTCTCTGGGAAGTGCCGATACTGTAGGCATGACGAGCTGCAAATTCCCCTTTCTCTTTATCAATAAACAGCTTTTCTTGGTGTTAAATTATTCCTTTATGGAACATTTACAAGCATTATAGGTGAACAAATGTAGGACTAAACAAAATAAAGACCTGCAAAAAAATGTAGAAGGTTTTCACATGTTTATATATAAACACATACCTCACTTATGAGATCATGCAGTTTGGCAACAAATAGTGTCTCACTTAGGGGCAGATTTATCAAGGGTCGAATTTCGAAGTTAAAAATACTTCGAAATTCGACCATCGAATTAAAATACTTCGACTTTGAAAATCGAAGTTTTTTTTCATCGAATTTGGGATTCCTGCGGTCAAAGTAAAACCGAATGATCGAATGATTTTAGCGATCGATCAAATGATTTTACTTTGACTTCCAAAAACGTTAAAAAATGCATTAGAATGCCCCCATAGGCTAACATAGCACTTCGGCAGGTTTAATTTGGCGAACTATTGAAGTCGAAGTTTTTTTTAAAGAGACAGTACTTCGATTATCGAATATTCGAACTATTTTACTTCACTTCGACCCTTGATAAATCTGCCCCTTAGTGATACTGACACGTTCCTTTAAAAATGGGAACGTGTCTGTATCAGTGAAAAGAAGCTGCACACGAAATCTAAGCAGCTAAAAGCTCCCCAAAGCTGCCCTCGAGCCCCAACTATCCTGTGAAAAGTACAAGAGGATACAACAGAAACGCCATTGCTCAAAGGACCCTGAAGCACAATGAAAGAACATGATCCTGGAGGCTGCTCCAAAACTCCTATTGTACAATCATTACTTAACAGAACATGGAGTGATGGTACAACATAACCAAGTTTTTGAGCTTGTTCTGTGTTTCAAACCTCCTATTGCCATCCATTCTATTAGCAGACAATCACAATCATGGACAACCATTAGGATTCTGAGATCCAGACTGAATTTTAGATTTAGAAAATGTTTTAAGTGGTAAAATTGCATTTCTGCCAAACTGTTTTTCTGTTTCTAACTAACTGAGAACGCCCCAACATTTAGAAAATTGTATCAACACAAAAATTATTTCTTCATGAATCTGCATGACCAGGCCATACACAGTACTATCCTCTTGTTAGAACAGATAAATATGACACAAATTTGGCTACACGCATGGACTTGTCCAAACTGGGATTCAATATAGATCATACGGGTTTCACGTGCAGAGGACAGAAAATAACTGCGCACAAAAGTCAAATGTCCAACTAGAAAAACGGATTATTTGTATATTTAAAGATTTTCAGTTGCCTGCCTGTCGTTACTCCATTACAGTTCTCTGCTGCTCCCCTCTGCCTGCAGTGAGGTTGCATGATGGGTGCAGGATACATTTTCTTCCTAATTCTGGTAACTAATAGTGTATTCTTGAAAAGACTGGGTGGAAGTTACTCATTGTACAGCAGAAGTGCCACTCTTAACTCTGCATACTTGAAACTGAAAGAGCAATGTGCGTCACTGCTTAGCTCACACGTGAATTGAATTAGCATTAACCCCGCACTAACAATATCAATGAAGTCAATTCAATCCAGAAGCAATATTTCGAAACTAAGACTAAAGGTGGCCATACACGGGCAGATAAAGCTGCCGATATTGGTCGTTTGGACCGATTTGACAGCTTATCTGCCCGTGTATGGGGGCTTCCGACTGGTCTTTCCGATCGATACCTTGCCACGATATCGATCGGGAAGGCTTGATTTTTAACCGACCGACCTGTCGGAGCCCCTTGGCGTATCGTAATTCGATTGTTCAGCCATACGGCGAACGTTTGAATTACCCCCGATATAGCCATGCCGTTAGTGGCATATCGGGGAAAGATCCGCTCGTTTGGCGATGTCGCCAAACGAGCGGATCTTTGAGTCTATGGCCACCATAACTTTGCCATTTTTGCTAGCTACAGCCTGTTTGTTATTCAGTAACTCATCGTAACTTCCCCGCACTCTAAACTGTGAATTTCCTTTTTTCTTGGTTTATTAGTTTAGCCAGTCCCGTAAGACCAAACAATATAAAAGGCCTCATACACATAAATTTTCCATTGTATTTGGAATAGCTTAGCAGTTAAAGGGATTGTTCACCATCAAGTTAACTTTTAGCATGTTATAGAACAGTCAATTTTAATTATTATTTAATAATATTTAATTATTATTATTTTTAATTATTTGCCTTATACTTCTGACTCTTTCCAGCTTTCAAATTAAAGAACTAAACCCTAAAAAATAATGTGGCTAAAAATGTAATTTTTATATACATTATTTAATGCACCAGCCTAAAGTTTCAGCTTCTTAATAGCAGCAGTGATCTAGGACTTCAAACTTGTCATAGGAGGTCTCCATCTTGGAAAGTGTCTGTGAAACTCAGATGCTCAGTGGGATCTGAGCAGCTGTTAAGAAGCTAAACTTAGGGGTCGTTGGCCTGTAATATAAGCTGATGATTACATTCTGATGCTAGTTGATTTCTGATTTCTGTGCTGTCATGTAGTAATTATCTGTATTAATTACTAATCGCCTTATTCTCTCTCTATATATATATATATATATATATATATATATATATATATATATATATATATATATATATATACACACACATTGTATTGCGAGTGGGTCCCTAAGCTCTGTAAGTGACAGCAGCACAGAGCATGTGCAGTGAATCAGCAGAAAAGAAGATGGGGAGCTACTGGGGCATCTTTGGAGACACAGATCTTTACTGCCAAAGGGATGTGGTTGCCTTGGGCTGGTACATACACATTTCTAGCCTACTTCTTTAGTTAAGCTTTAGTTCTCCTTTAGGGTCAGTGGCCCCATTAAAAAAAATATCTGTAAGGCTACACATTTATTGTTATTGCTACTTTTTATAACTCATCTTTCTACTTAGATCCTGTCCTATTCATATTTCAGCCTCTTATTCAAATCAATGCACGGTTGCTGGGGTCATTTGGACCCTAGCAACCAGTTTATCAAAATTGCAAACTGGAGAGCTCCTGAATAAAAAGCTAAATAAATCAAAGAATAAAAGAAATGAAATCAAATTACAAATTGACTTAGAATCACTCTCTACATCCTACTAAAAGTTAATTTAAAGGTGAACTGCCCTTTTAAGTAGAACTTAACTTTTCATATATACAGCAAAACAAGATTGTTGTTGTTGTTGATAAATATTTGTTTGCAATAAATGGAGAAACAAACACTTATAAGGATGCATATGAATAGGGTAGCACCATGAAACGATGCACTAGTAAATTTAATGGAGGTGCATTAATGAATGCACCAATGTAGCTGTAGCACCTTATGGCTGCTGGGGGTGTTGAGGCCTGGATTTGTGGCCCAGGCCTAAGGTGGGGGGCGGCATGCTGCCCAACCACACCTACATTGGTTAGGAAACACTGGGGATGCACAGGAGAAATGATAGCTTTTAAAATTTTCAGTGTGCCAGTCCCCATTGCTCCGGTCCCAATGGTGAAAATTTGTGCAAATAAAGGGATAGGGATGGGGGCGACAAATGGCAGTGGGCCTAGGGGTGTCCTTCTGGTAGAAAATCCACCTCATGAGCTCAATGACAGACATCCTATTCATGCCTGTCGGAACAGACAAAGGGGACCTGATTTATTACATGTATTTAGTTACATTTGTTACACTGCTGCCCACGGTTATAACGGTTATCTGTTTGTTTTCCTCTATTGAGCTTTAATAACAGGCCCACTTTAAACTCAGGTTATCATAACCTGAGTTAAAAGGGGACCCGTCACCCAGACATAAAAATCTGTATAATAAAAGTCCTTTTCAAATTAAACATAAAATCCAAATTCTTCTTTTATTATACAATTCATAGCTATTGTAAACTCATTTAACAATCTCAGCTGTCAATCAAATATAGCCTGCCTCTCCTCTATTTAGGCATAGAGGCGGGGCAGACAATTACTTTCACTTTCCTTTCATCAATTCCTAGATGTCACTGCTCTCCACACATTCCACCTCTCTCTTTACCATTTAATTGTAAATTGTCCCCCGTTCTGGCGCACAAACAAGATTCTGAGATGAGACAAGGCTTGTCTTAATAACAGTGTCCACAAAATGGCTTCTGCCTGCTTGCTATAATTAGGAATTCGCAAACAAGATTCAAATAATGTTTATAGTGTAATTAAAGTTTATTATACTTGAGTAAAGGTGGCCATACATGGAGAGATCCGCTCGTTTGGCGATGTCGCCAAACGAGCGGATCTCCCTCCGATATGCCCACTCAAGGTGGGCAACATCGGGCTGATCCGATCGTGGGCTCTAGGGCCCAACAATCGGATCCTAGCGAACGGGCGGTCGGATCGCGGGACCGCATCAACGACCAGATGCGGCCGCGATCCGGCGGGATTTTTAGTCCCATCCGATCGAGATCTGGCCGATCTCGATCAGGGAAGCCCGTCGGGGGCCCCGTACACAGGCCAATAAGCTGCCGACTCGGTCTGTCGGCAGCTTTTATCGGCCCGTGTATGGCCACCTTAACTTGATAAAATAGGATTTGGAATCATTTTTTCGGGTGAGGGGTCTCCTTTAAGGGGCCTATAGTGATTGCAGGCATTCTGTTGCCCATATAATTGACAGCTCGTAACCACTTCCTATTAACAAATGACAGTCGCCTTTATCATTGGATTCATTGGTCCTTCCGCCTGCAATCGCTACGTGTGTGCCTCTGTTCTATTACTGCTTATTCAAATTGAAACAGCTTAAGGTTGTCATAAATGGCTACTGCTACCCACGGTCTCCCACTGTTTTCAACGTGAGGTAGTCGCTTTATTAACGAGTGAACATCAGATACACATACATATATGTATCTCAAAACTTTCTAGAGGAAAAACAAACCCACGTCATTGACATGGCCCCGTCACCTTAAAACTGGATGGCTCTATAAAAGCCCCTATCAGAGGGGGACAGTGATGAGTTATGGGTGTTAAGGAGGGGGCTGTGCTGCACTTACTTGGATTATAGGGCTCCCCGCTGTCAGTAAGCAGAAGACTTCCGAAAAGAGGGCAGTTGCTAGAGTGCATACAGTCCCATCGCCATAAGTCTCATCACGCGAGACTAGTCTCATGACTACAGGTAAGGGCCGTGACGTACCACAGAGCCGCCTAGTGGGAGTGACGAGTTAGCGTAACTCGGCGTTACACAGGCGGAAGCTGCTCTCAAATTGTACTTCTGTTAAAAAGCAATAAAAGAAAAAAAAAACCACTGTATTATTTACTATTGGTTTCCCGCCTCAGTTCCCATATACTTAGAAGTAATTTCCGACTCTGTACCAGGAAACTGAAAAAAAAAATACTTTTTTCCCCTAGTTGCCGTCTGCTTTCATCAGAAGGAAACAGAGGGTTTGTGCAATATTCATTGACTATTATGTCAATTACAGTAATGATGGACAGCGCCGCCGCCGCCACACCCTGAAACATTCAGCTGACGAACAGGGGACTCGGTCCCCTTACAATTATCTTTGCTGATACAGGTATAGGATCCCTTATCGAGAAAGCTCAGAATTACGGAAAGGTTGTCTCCCATAGACTCCAATTTTATACAAATAATCCAAATTTTTTAAAAAAAATCCTCATGGGAAGCAAAACCAGCCTATTGGGTTTATTTCATGTTTAAACATGTAAAGTAGACTTAAGACATGAAGACCTATATTATGGAAAGATCCGTTATCCGGAAACCCCCAGGTTCCGAGCATTCTGGATAACAGGTCCCATACCTGTACTTTGTTTGTTTTTGCTTCACTGCTTGGAGGAATGCAGTTTCCCCAGAGGACCAAACACCAGGCTATAGTTGGTGGCCAGGATCAGTCCTTTAGACCAATTCAATTATCTGCCAGTAAGGTTGCCACCTTTTCTGGAAAAAATACCGGCCTTCCAATAACATTGCTATCAACCGGCCGGGTGGCAACCCAATCTGCCAGTGAATGGGGCCTGGGGGCTCCCGACGTGTCTCCCTGATCAATATCTGGCCAAGATATCGATTGGAGAGGTTGCCGATTGAGGACTGCATCGGCTAGTTTCTGCAGTCCTCATCCCATTGGCGGCCAGTCTCTATAGGTGGCCATACATGGAGAAATCAACATACGCGCACAAACCGACGGCAACCGCGAGGCAGGGTGAGAGCACTGACCCTCTGTCCAGCTGAACCGATCCACTCTGGTCACGTGGGCTGAAGCAAACAGGAGAAATGAAAGGCGCATCCGCTGGCTCAATGGGTAGATGAGCACCAATGTAGAAGTAAAAACCAAGTTTATTGTGTCATTTAAAAACACGAAGAAATTAAAAAATTCAAAAGTTCAAAGATGAATGAGCAAGGCAGGGAAGTGCATGGCTCTACGCGTTTCGTGACTACAATGGTCACTTCGTCAGAAGCTGAAGAGATCGCCAAACAAGCGGATCTCTCCTTGATATGCCCATCTTCAGGTGGGCGATATCGGGCTGATCCAATTGTGGGCCCTACGATCGATTCATAACCTGGTCCGAATGATCGGATCATAACGAAAGGTAATGGTCAGATCACGGCCCTGCATTAAAGGACCAGTAACATCAAAAAAAAATGTTCAAAAATTCGTTAGAGCACAACAAAAAATGAACACAGAGACAAATGAAACTTTTAAATAGCAAAGACTTTATTAAGAAATAACTTACAGAAAATCCACTTCCTGTCCTCTTCAGAAACGGCGAAAAGGCGACCATCCACACTGCAGCAATCGATTTCTTCTCCCTGGATATTCATCCTCCTCTCGTTGTGTCCAACAGCAGCTGGTTTGTTCCTGTGCTGGCGGCGATGAACTGACAGCAGCGAGTCCTCTCGCTTCCCTTCCACTGGCCTGGCCGTCTACAGTCTCCCAACGGCACACTTGTTCCTGCACTTTCACTGTGCATCGGCTTCCCTTCCTCTCTGGGAAGGGGACAGATTGTGCGTCTGGGATCTCTGCTCGTGCTCTGCCTTCACTTCCCCGGCGCTGGAATTGGAATCCGGGGCAGCATTTCCCACAGCGCGGCCACTGCCTCCTGAGCTTTCCTTCCCAAAAGCCGATCGTGGCGCTCGCTGGTGTGAGTGAGGGAGGAGGAAGAGAAGGGCAGCTAGTAACCAGACTCGATCCAGGTCGGAATGGAAGTACGCGGCTTGGCGCGCTGATTGTACATGAGTACGCGGCTTGGCGCGCTGATTGTACATGAAGTTGCTTCCCTAGGGTCTGGGCAGGATCGGCTCTACTGCTGCTGAAAATATACACATGCATGCTGCACTGCCGGCTAGTCCAGACATTTTATATTCACAGTAACGCGTGATGTCTATAGCAGCCCATTGATAAGGCAGCAGCTTGGGGAGGAGGGGAGACGGAGAGGGAGGAGAGCGGAGCAGGGAAGCCGATGCACAGTGAAAGTGCAGGAACAAGTGTGCCGTTGGGAGACTGTAGACGGCCAGGCCAGTGGAAGGGAAGCGAGAGGACTCGCTGCTGTCAGTTCATCGCCGCCAGCACAGGAACAAACCAGCTGCTGTTGGACACAACGAGAGGAGGATGTCAGTGAATATCCAGGGAGAAGAAATCGATTGCTGCAGTGTGGATGGTCGCCTTTTCGCCGTTTCTGAAGAGGACAGGAAGTGGATTTTCTGTAAGTTATTTCTTAATAAAGTCTTTGCTATTTAAAAGTTTCATTTGTCTCTGTGTTCATTTTTTGTTGTGCTCTAACGAATTTTTGAACATTTTTTTTTGATGTTACTGGTCCTTTAACAAACAGATTTGGACTGGATTTTTAGTACTGTCTGATCGACAACTGGCCAACTTTCGGCCAGATATCAATCGGGGAGGCCTGTCAGAGGGCCATTTACATAAGACTCGGTCTGTCTGCAGCTTTTATTGGCCCGTGTAAGGCTACCTTTTTTGTAATCAGATCGTTCAATTAACGATCTTACAGATATGCAATATACAAACATAAACATTATAAAACCCTTTATACTTATTAAGAGGGGCATTTATTAAAACTTTTTTTTTTCTGATTTTTATTATAAAGAAAATTTGACTAAACTGCCAACCACAAATGGCCTTAAATGTACTAAAAAATCGGAACGAAAAAAAGCTTGTGCGGAAAAAGTCGCAAAAAAATTGCACGACAATTCAAAGGGGGAAAATACATATATTTTGGAGAAAAAAATACAAAATCTTTTTGCAATTTATTAAAGTCCGATCCTGATCTGCGATTGGTTTTGTTCAATAATCTGAAGAGTTCCGGAAAAAGTTGCAGTTTTTCGCTGACAAATCTGATAAATTTGTATGATTCGGATTTTTTTCACAATTTTATCAAGTTTTTTCCTGCACAAGAATTTTTGGAACAATGTATTGATGAACAGAGGGGAAAAGTCAGTGTGGATTTGGCCGGAGTAGTTTAAAGGGTTGTTCACTTTCCAAACACTTTTTTCAGTTCAGTTGTTTTCAGATTGTTCCCCAGAAATAAATACTTTTTTTCCAATTACTTTCCACTGTTTATTTTTTTTACTGTTTTCCCAAAATCTAAGTTTAAAGTTGAATGTTCCTGTCACTGGTTTTCAGTCTGGCATGTGCACTCTAAACGGTTACAATTTTGCAACATTTATTTGATACATTTCTCAGCAGTATCTGTGGAATATTATAAACTATTGTATCATTTCTAATAGCTGCCTGTAATGAAATCCAGAGCTTTTGTTCAGCAGGGACAAAGATAAGAAATGTATCAACTAAATGTATCAATTTAGAACAGTTTACAGGGTCTGCAACCCCCCCCCCCCCGAGCTGCTTTCACTGACGAGCGGTGAAGCTCCCCTGCGTTCCGTATTTCTGCGTTTAGCCGCAGGGGAGCACAGGAATAGCTTTTTTCAATGGGGCTCTACTCACACAGGCTCGTGTAGGCGCCAAACGCAGGAAAAATGCAGCATGTTGCATCTCAACCTGTGTTCGGCGCCTACACATGCCTGTGTAAATACAGCCCCGTTGAAAAAAGATTAATGCGTCTATTCCTGCGCTCCCCTGCGGCTGAACGCAGAAAAACGGAACGCAGGGGAGCGCAGCTTCAACCGCTCGTCAGTAGGAGCCCTTAGAAGGTGAAAAATTGAAAACATTGTCTCTTTATGGTCATTTTACTTTATTGTGGAGTGAAGTTCTCAGCTCCTTCTTAATTTAATTTATTTCTTTACAATTTGCACAATTTCTCAACTTGGAGGTTTGTTCCTCCAGTGCTTTGACTGCTACTAAAAGCTGGAGAAGTAGCTCCATATTAGTAGAGCCCTCAGCTTCCAACTGATGTAGTAGTAGGATTATTAAAGGGGCTATTGTTACCTGCCCCCTTATTACTGTCTCAGATTTGTGTCAACTGTTATTACTGGACAAAGCAGCCAAATATGTTCTAAGTTTATCTATTTCACATCTCCATCTGAATGTATCAGATCTAACTTATATAACACTGGCGGGGTTCAATACCAGTGTGATCGTAGAATAGAAAACTGTATTTCTTAGACTTGAAGGTTATCGACAAGAATTATCCAGTCACCAGATCATAGCAAACATGTTAACTGGCAACAGAATTAAATTTAACAGAACATTAGAAATAAATGTGTACACCATCACTAACTTTTCCATAGCCCAAAAGATTTATACACTTTTCACTGAATCAACCTGTGATTAATGAAGTCCATTTTTTAATGAGTTTGGATGGCACCTTGAAAAATTATGACCACAATCACGTCAATAAATATGTTTGAAAAGCAAAATATGACCCACCTTACCCAGCAACACGTGTATATCATATGAAAAATTGCATGCATCCTAAACGGCCATAGTTTTTCAGATGCTTTATGCAGTTCTACATGTTTGAGTGGAAGATTGCAACAGAATTTAAAGCAATTGTGTCTCTTGGGCTGTAATACATATGCTAAATACATGTTCTTTATTTACACAGTATGTTTCAGCCTCACACTTTAACAGTTTTATTATGATTTTAAAACTTTTATAGGGTAATATAATGGAAGTTGCAGCATTTGCTACAGGTCTGATCACAAATAGCAATCAGCCAGCAGAAAGCATTTACTGGTTACATGTTATTGGTGGCACCTGGGCAAAGTGTCTATTACATAAAAGGGTTGGTTTATGCAGGCTGGATCACCCCTTTAACCAAGCAAAGTGACAAAAAAGGCAATTCTCATTTATTTTCATTTTTTTAGTGGATTTTTATTTTGAAACAGACATACATATAAATTCAACTCAAAATTAAGAAAAATAAGTTAAAAGGGAATAAAGATGAGAAATAGAAAAATCAAGAAACAGCAAGTTTATGAGGTTACATTTGTATAGAGAGTCCCCTACAGGCAATACTGAAAAGTGGCAATGTCAAAGGTCAATTTGACTGGGTCATATTTCAAGAATTAGGATCATGAACACTAAAGGTTGGGGCAGACGGGCAGATTTAGTCGCCTGGCGACTAATCTCCTCTTCTGCGGGGCGACAATCTCCCCGAACTGCCTTCTGCCTGCTTGAATGAAGAATCGCCTGCGCTAATGCACTTGTGGCGCTTCGATTTCCGAAGTCGCCCGAAGTTTCCTTGTGAGACAACTTCGGAAATCAAAGCGCCGCAAGTGCATTATCGCAGGCAATTCTTCATTCAAGCAGGCGGAAGGCAGTTCGGGTAGATTGTCGCCCCGCAGAAGAGGCGATTAGTTGCCAGGCGACTAAATCTCCCCAAACCCAAATAGGTAAATGCAGTAAATCTTTCAGGTCTCAAGTAAAGAACTCACCAGTTTAGAGAAGGGGTCCAGGTGCACCGCCCTGAACTTCAGCGGAGGGAGCGGATAACTGTATAGAAGCATCGAGCAGGCACTTCCAAAGACCAATCTTCCAGGCAGACTTTTCAATTAAAAAGTATTTTATTTATTCCAGTGCACTAGGACACAACCGAATGCGTTTCGTATCAATAGGATACTTAATCATAGGCAACCTAATACAAAACACGTTAGGTTGTGTCCTAGTGCATTGGAATAAATAAAATACTTTTTAATTGAAAAGTCTGCCTGGAAGATTGGCCCTTGGAAGTGCCTGCTCAATTTTTCTATACATATTTCAAGAATAGCTAACTCCAGGACTGAACTATGTACCCCATCCCTCCCAGATCATGGACCCTATGTTTTAATGCTGAAGCTTTTTACCACAAAGAATACTATTTTTTTTGTGTAACAAAACCATTTTATTTCCTAAAAATTGCATCATTTTGCACATTGTTCACAAGAATACATTTTATTTTTAACCATCACTGAAGAAAATAGAATGGCTTATCGTAGCATGTATGCATATTTTTATAAAGAGCTCCTTGAGGGCAAAGCACTGTACAGCAGAACAATAAATAAATAGTATCAGACAGGGAGTCACTGCAATAGTAAATGCAAATCAGTACAAAAATACAACACACATAAATATGAACATGATGTAAAGGGGCAGTTAGTGATGTGAGGGTAGAGAAAAACCCGACCCGCAGCTGACCCAACCCTAACCCACTGAGCGCTCCTATTTATATACCTGCCCCATCCCACTGTGATGTCAAGGAAGGGGGTGGGACACACAGATATGCGAGTATATAAAAAGGAGCGTGTCCGGAGGAAGTGGGCCACTAGAGGTTGCAGCCCACAAGCTTTGTGCCGCAGTCGACGAAAACCCACCCGCACATCACTAGAAGCAGTATAAAAAAAAAAAAACACAATAACAATGTAACATGTTTCTTTGATTATAACTATCATAAGAGGAAACTGACTTAAAGAGATACTGACACCTGAAATTAAACTTTTTTTTACATCTATTGGCTTTGCAAGCTACTTCTAACTTTGCCATAAAGTATTTGCATGATGCTTTTACATTACCTGTCTGATCCCCCATGTTCCTGTATGAGGGGGCTGCCATATTTGTGCAGCAGGAGTCCGTTAGCATTAGAAACTGTAACTAACAGGCTGAGATGGGACAGTCAGGTTGGCAAAGTCAGAGTGTCAGAGAGTCAGGCTTAGGAACTTCAACTAACAATTATATACAAAAACAAACCTCTCAGCAAAAAATGATCAACATGACTTATAGGTAACATTTAATGTACATTCATATGCTAAAATTCATTTTTTAGTGTCAGTATCACTTTAAGGGTTAGCAGTGGTGCTACAGGACAGGTCAATGCACTAGCACTGTGAAGGGGTGACATAACAATTTGGCATGAATGGTACATTTTCCAAAGCAGACAAAATAGCAACAATAATGCTGACAAATACACCTATCAAGGTAACATCAGTGTGAATCACCTGGTAATAAGAAGACATCTGGAGTAAATAACCTTTTAAAGATTACTGTATATATTCCGCAAAATATAATTATTGAATGCATTGATTACTCTGTTGCTTAATCAATTGATTATTGAATCTATTGAACAAAATATTCAGCTCTGAAATTTCAGTCCGCAATTCCCATTAAAGAAGGCAGTTAAAAAGGCATTACAGGTAAATATTATAAATGTGTGTCTCAGAAGCCTGTATGTCTTTCATTTAAACTTATTAAGCTTTATACTAAAAAAACAAAACTGTAGTATTGTACTGTAAGTTCTTATTCTCTGTAAAATGATACAGAACATGTAAGATAATGTATATATATATATATATATATATATATATATATATATATATATATATATATAAATACAGCTAGGACGCATGAATTGCAAAATCATTTAAAGGGGGTGTTCACCATTGGGTTACACTTTTGTATGATACAGAGAATGATATGCAATTTTTTATTCTTTATTATTTGTGGCTTTTTAGTTGTTCAGCTTTTTATTCAGCAGCTCTCCAGTTTGCAATTTCAGCACTCTGGTTGCTAGGGACTGACTTGCCAAGCAACCATGCACTGAATAGAATAAGAGACTAGAATGCAAATAACAGAGGGCCTGAATAGAAAGAGTAAAGGATACAAATGTGTAGCTTTACCGAACGTTTTAGACATAGCCAACCCCCATTCCCACTTGGCACATTGATTAATAGTAACGAAACCGGCAGCTCCGCGATTAGTGAACCCACAGTTCCATGAAACGCCACTAGTTCTATTCCCCTCCGCGCATGCGCCATGCTACGTCGTCGCCTCGTACATTGTATCCCTCCGCCAGAACCTACTTTCCTTCCTGTAACTACGAAAAAGATTATGAATAAATATGTTTAATAAAATGAGAATATAACACAATCCGACTAACGTCTATATGTTAAAAGCGCGTAATTGAAATTGAAACGCAAAAGCAAAGGCCACTGTGCCACCTTCCCGAACACGAAACCAAGGCTATGCGCGCACTCAGAAAATAGTGCACCTCCGCGCTAAACGGGGACTTTTGTGCGGGGATTTTCGGCGCCGATGAGAAGGCGTTTGAAGTAAAACCGGCTTGGTTTGAAAAGAAGGCTCCCCAACAAAGGAGAGCAGGGCTGCCGAGACGGTACCAATACGGCGGGCACGGTAAGCTTAGACAGCGCTGGGAGATGTTTCTGTTAGGTTACCGAATCTTTTCCAGGTCAGTGTTGGGTGTCGGGCCCTACCGGATGTGGAAGTTGATCTCGTCTGTGGTAAAAAATAATTCAACTTCCCCCGGAACCCAGATCATCCGAACGATTTCCTGTTTATTGCGTTAAAGCCGGCGGGTTTCCGGGGATCTGGGGATGTTCCAGGGGTTTCTCGGGCTCTGGGGGTCCCGAGGCGCGTGGGATTGTAAAGGCGGGAAGGGCTGATGTCTGGCTTTCTACAGGCTCTATGGAAGGCCGCGGTTCCGACCGGGCGGGGAAACGTAACCCGCCGAGTGTAGTTCTGGCTAATGGTTTAATTTGCTTATTACTAATAAACGGGGCCATTGCTCGTTATCATCTTAATAATAATGAGGTTTTGCGTGTTTTGTTCCCTTACGCCCCGGCCTGGATTTATGCTTTCATCGCTTTACACGCGCCTCTGCCTGAGGATAGTCTTAATATTGGCGCAGTCTGCCCCCCCCTTTAGTTGCCATTATACTTAGGGGCAGATTTATCAAAGGTCGAGGTGAATTTTCAAATTAAAAAAAATCTAATTTCAAGCTATTTTTTGTGTTCTTCGACTACGGAATAGTCCATTCGATTAGAATTTGAAAAAAATGTGAATATTGAAATGTATCCTGTACTGTCTCTTTAAAAATTTGACTTCAACCATTTGCCATCTAAAACCTGCCGAATTGGAGTCAATTGGTGGACTTTGAAAAATCTAAGTTTTTTTTGGGGGGGGGGGGGACTTCAAATCGAATTCGATCCAATGTGATGTTCCCTTGATTCGAATACGGACCTATTCGGCCAAAAAAAAAACAACTTAATTTCGGTTGGTCTTTTTGAAATATGACCCTTGATAAATATGCCCCTCACAGTGGTTATTAGCTGTTCGCTCTAGGGCAGGTTAGGCTGGTAGTCCTTTAAAGCCATAGGGCCTGGCCTCTACACATACCTCTAAACATATGGTACAAATGCGTTACTATTCATCCGAAGTTGCTGTCATTGAACGTGTCTGAGCTCATTTTATAAACGTGGTGTCACCCAGTTTGATTAAACAAATCCGTTATTAAATTATCGCCACCATTGACACAGTAAAATGATTGATTTGCAGTTTTGTCATGTGATTGCAGAGCTGTGCCAGCAGGGGGCCACTGCTTTATAGAGGTTTCATTCTCAAACTAAAAATGCTTTATGTTGCCTTTGTAAACAGCAATGACGATCAGGTCCAGACTGGAAGTCAAAATAGGCCCTGACATTTCTAATGCAGAGGTTTCCACCAGCTGTCTATGGCATCTCACAGCAGCCCTACTGGCATTTGTCAGAATTCACAGATTTCCAGTCCGGGCCTGGTGATGATTTTTATAACCTGTAGAAAAGTTAAAGGAGAATTTAACCCTCTAATTTGCATCCCCCCTACCCTTAATAGGCCCCCCCCACCCTGGCCTACCTGGCACCCTGGGCAAATGCCCCTAACTTTCTACTTACCCCTCCTTGCAGGTCCTGTCCAGCGGATTTCACAGCAGCCATCTTGTCTCCTTCGGTCTTCTTCCTGTAGTGATCAGCATTTTCGGGCGCATGCGCAGTTGGAGGAATCTTCCGTTGCAGAACTACTGCGCATGCGCCAAAAGTTCCGATATTTCCGTGACTATCAATTTCGTGACTTTCCGCGCATGCACCCGAAAATGCCGATCAACACAGAAAGAAGACCGAAGGAGACAAGATGGCTGCTGTGCTCTCCGCTGGACAGGACCTGCAAGGAGGGGTAAGTAGAAAGTTAGGCTACTCATTTAAGAGAGAACAACAGTCAGCAGGGATGAGTTGAAAGATATATAATCTTGATAAAGGGCCATTGTTTGGCTTGAAACATTGTATCTGTCCAGATTATGAAGCCAAAAAGTAACAAATAAAGGCTTTTTAATTGTATCCTTAGATGGTGCTGTCTGCTACATTTCTGGATACTTAGAGATACTGCCACCAGAAATCCAACCTTTTTTTTTTTTACATCTATCATAAAATTTACTTTGAATGCTACTTATAATTTTGCCATACAGGGGCAGATTTATCAAGGGTCGAATTTCGAAGTAAAAAATACTTCGAAATTCGACCATCGAATTAAAATACTTCTTTGAATATCGAAGTCGAAGGATTTTTCACAGAATTTTGCAATCGAATGCTCGAAGTAAAATCGTTCGATCGATTAAATCGTTCGAATCCAACGATTTTAGCGTACGATCGAACGATTTTACTTCGATTTGTAAAGACTTAGAAAATGATTGTAGAAGGTCCCCATAGGCTAACATAGCACTTTGGCAGGTTTAATTTGGCAAAGTATTGAAGTCAAAGTTTTTTTTAAAGAGACAGTACTTCGATTATCGAATATTCCGATTTTTCTTCGAATCAAAGTAAATTCGAAGTCGTAGTATCCTATTCGATGGTCTTAGTATCCAAAAAATTACATCGAATTTCGAATTTTTTTACTTCAAAAATTCCCTTGATTTCACTTCGACCCTTGATAAATCTGCCCCAAAGTATTTGCCCAATGCTTTACATTACCTATCTGACTCCCTGTGTTCATCCATGAGGGGGCTGCCATATTTGTGCAGCAGGAGTCTGTCAGCATTATTATATTATTATAGCATCAACATGACCTATAGGTAACTTTTAATGTACATTCATATTTTAAAAAGTAGTTTTTTAGTGTCAGTATCACTTTAATTTATTTAACTTACATTATTTAAAGGGGTTGTTCACCTTTGTAACAAATTGACAAATCTAACAGTTCACATGAATAGAACAAACTTTTCCATAGAAATAGTTAACAGAAAAAGTACAGTTCAAGAGATATTCACCTCAGAAGTGTCCCTGTACTAATCCTTCAGTTCCACACAGACCCTGTGCTGGGAGGGGGTCACTGACCCCCAAAAACACTACAGTGTTCACTTCCTCTTCCTTATATGACATCACACATTGTACTGGCAGCTAACTTAACTCCTATTGGCTGTGTCTGCTGTCAATCTGCCACTGCTTCCTGTGCTGGGGAATTTGAGCAGCATTCAGGTACTGAAGAGAAACTGTTACAAGTTTGTGAGAGGGAGGGGGAGTGTGGGCTGTGTACTGCATAGACTTCAACTGTGCAGATGGGGGGGGTCGAGGTGCTTGGGACCTGGAGTTTTATGGATAATGGATCTTTCCATAATTTGGATCTTCATACCTTAAGTCTACTAGAAAATCATGTAATCATTAAATAAAAATAGGCTGGTTTTGCTTCCAATAAGGATTAATTATATCTTAGTTGGGATCAAGTACAAGCGACTGTTTTATTATTACAGAGAAAAGGGAAATCATTTTTATAAATTTGAATTATTGGATTATAATGGATACTATGGGAAATGCCCTTGTACTTTCCAGAAATATATTATTTTGGGGGGGTCCATGTATTATTTTGTGTATTTACCTCATAAAAAATCATTATTCAGCAGCTGACGTGAATTCCAGGACTATTTGTATGAGCTTGAGGCTTTCCAAATGAGTTGAATTTTTGTACATGAAGTGAAATATTTTTCTGGTATAGATCCCTATATCATGAAAAATAGAACTGTTTCATTTTTTGGCATTTAGAGCTCTAAGGGCTATTCCACACGGGGAGATAGCCTTGCGTTTGCGGTCGCGGCGACAAAGTGCCGCGCCAGTCGCCGCGACCGGCGCAGGCGACAGTTTTGTATGGGCGCCTATGTAAAAACGCCTGTGCTAACCACACGAGGCGATGCGCTTTTCAACAGTCGCCTGAAAATGCCTCGCCAGGCTTTTTCAGGCGACTGTTGAAAAGCGCATCGCCTGGTGTGGTTAGCACAGGCGTTTTTACATAGGCGCCCATACAAAACTGTCGCCTGCGCCGGTCGCGGCGACTGGCGCGGCGCTTTGTCGCCGCAAACGCAGGGCTATCTCCCCGTGTGGACTAGCCCTAAATCTTGTTCCAGAAGTGGAACACTTAAACACTTAAAAAAGGTATAGTTTTCCTAGGTAAATTACCGCCCCCCCTGGGAGAGCGCACAAAATGTTCAAAAAACCTACCTGCCCTCAACACTGCTCTGCCTGTCACTTAGGGCTGCCACCTCACCTTTTTAAAACCAAACACATATGAAATCCACAGCCTGCATGGCTAATTATCAACTCATTTAGATGCATGATACATGGCTGCACAGAAATCAGTTCAGTCTGCAGCATCTAAATGAGTTGATAATTAGCCATGCAGGCTGTGGATTTCATATGTGTTTGGTTTTAAAAGGGTGAGGTGCAACCCTACTGTCCCTGCTAGATGTGTAAGTTACATACGTTTCTAAGCAAGTCAGTGGTGGTTTTGTTGCAATTTTGTAAATAACTGACATTATGCTTAATGCCAAAGGTATTAAAAGATAAAAATATAGAAACGCCAGTATTTATTCCCAGAAAAGTTTGCACCCCTTTGGCACTACATTCAGTGTTAGTCTAGGCAGAAGGAGAGTGCCAGAATTGGGAGAACAATGTTGCTCCTTCCTTTTCTGCAGGAATTGTCTGCATGGCTGTGTGATTGCTTGTTACAAAGCAGGTTTGTTTATATGCTGCGTCTGTTAACCTCTGCCATTACAATTGAGTAATCAACCAATGATCATTCAAAATATGTGACTGGTTACAGTTCACAAGCACCCAATGAATTACTAGGAGGAGGGCAGTATCAACATCCAATAGGAAACAAGTAAGGGCAAAGCCTGGGCATGATGATGTCATCATATAGGAAGTTCTTGGTGTGTCAGGTTCAAAATAGGCCACTCCCATCACTTCAGAAAACTGGTCTGAGAGACAGGAGAAGGACTGATTAATAGGTATAAAAATTAACTTTTACAATGGCATTTTTTCTTTTTGTTATGGAAAATGGTTTTTCTAACACATTGAGAACATTGTTAGTGGTTTCATAAGATTTGTACATTGAAGGTGAACAACCCCTTTAACTACAACTCCCCTTCTCAGCAACAGCTTAAAGGCTTCATTTGTGATAGCCTTACTTTATATAAATGGTGGGGCCCAGCCAAAACTATTGTCCTGGGTACCACCAAAACCAAGGACAGCCTGGGGAACTCTGGTTCTCTGCCAGTTTGTCATTGGCAATTTTTAGCCACCTGTTTATTGCATCTCTGGCAGTGTTCCCCTGACTGTTGCCTTTCTAACAATGGCCATTTATGCATCTCTGTGCCACTGTGCTGTAAACTGCAACTGTAGAGCCATTTTACTTCCTGTATCTGTTTCTTATTTAATATTCCTGTGTGAATGTACTACTTAATAAATGCACTAGATTACTGCGGAAAAGCTTGTCCATCTGCTTTAATAATAATGCTTGTCTGGAATCTTTGTAAATCATCTGAGGTTTTATCTGCGAAGAAGGAAGTGTATAAGACATGCCAGAAAATAACGGATTTCCTCAGCAGTTCTTCAAAGGTGAATCTTTCGAGGATGATTCCTTGGCATGCAGACCATATGATTTGAATATTTATGGAGTGACTGTCAGAGCTTCAGCTCAGAAATTTTAAAAATATTTTTAGAATAGTTATATAACATTTAGTAGTGTTTCTAAAGCAAACACACATTGCCCCAATTGAAAAGGCATAAAACCCTAATGAAAATATCACATTACAGGCAGCATTAGGCAGAGCATGACCAGGGTTTGACCACACCACATGCAATGAACGGGCCAGGTTGACATCTCTGTGTATCTGAAGAGGCCTTTTATTTCAAGCCCTTTGGGGGGGGGGGGTGTTTTTAGAACTAATAACACTTATATCATGCATTATTGACACTGAGAATGATGATTATAAATACAGCCCCACTAAATATACCTGGTGTCAAATATACCTGTTTACAAAATCTGAAAGTAAAACTGCGTTCTACTTCCCGTTCTTAAAGTGGAACTATCCTGAAAATGAAAATTTAATATAAGCTTCAGCATACTGACATTTTCTAAATACATTCAATTAAATATTCTGTAGTGTTTCTGAAACAATCAAGTTTATCTTAACTATTCCTCTCTCAGCATCTGTTCCTCTTCATTCTGTCTTCTTGCAGCAGTTGTGTGTCAGACAGTCATTGACAGTTAGATCCAATATATCTTGTGGGGGGAGGCTTTCCTAGCAGATGTATTGGAGCTCACTCAAATAACTGATTCCAGTACAAATCTAACAAAATAACCGCCTTATATACAAATCCTGCACGAAGAGAGACATGATGTCTGGTGATTTTAATAGAGTGAGCTCTAATACACCTTCTAGGCAAAAGGAGCCCCCATATAAGATATATAGGGATAGTGAAGATAAACTTGATTATTTCAGAACGGTACAGAATATTTTATTGATTGTATTTAGCAAGTTTCTTATTTCAGTATGCTGAAGCTTATATTACATTTTACGATAGTTCCCCTTTTAGAGCACAATTAAAGGGGACCTATTGAGAAAATTAAAATTTAATGTAAGCTTCAGCACAGTGAAATAAGATGTTTTCTAAATATAACCAATTAAATATTCTGTACAGTTTCTGAAATAATCAAGTTTATCTTCACTATTCCTCTCTCAGCATCTGTTTCTCTTAATTCTGTCATCATGCAGGAGTTGGGTGTCAGATATTCATTGTCAATTACAGCCAATATATCATATAGGAGGGGGGGGCTCCTTTTGCCTAGAAGATGTATTAAGATGGCCATACATGACATCGCCAAACGAGCGGATCTCCCTCCGATATGCCCACCTTGAGGTGGGCAATATCGGGCTGATCCGATCGTGGGCCCTAGGGCCCAACGATTGGATCCTGACGATGCCTAACGGCGGTCAGATCGTGGGACCGCATCAACGAATAGATGCGGCCGCGATCCGACGGGATTTTTTGTCCCATCCGATCGAGATCTGGCCGACTTTCGGCCAGATCTCGATCGGTGAAGCCCGTCGGGGGGCCCCATACACGGGCCAATAAGCTGCCGACACGGTCTGTCGGCAGCTTTTATCGGCCTGTGTATGGCCACCTTTAGTCAGAAGATTTAGCCTAGAAGATGTATTAGCTTGCGCTATTAAAATCACCAGACATCTTGTCTCTCTACATGCAGGATTTGTACAAGAGGCAGTTATTTTGTTCGATTTTGTTTGTACTGGAATCAGTTATTTGAGTGAGCTCTAATTCATCTGTTAGGAAAGGAAGCCCCCCCCCAATAAGATATATTGGATCTGTCAATGAATATCTGACACCCAACTGCTGCATGAAGACAAACTGAAAAGAAACAGATGCTGAGAGAGGAATAGTGAAGATAAACAATGCAGAATATTTAATTGATTGTATTTAGAAAGTTTCTTATTTCAGTGTGATGAAGCTTATATTACATTTTCATTTTCACTATAGTTCCCCTTTAATAAAAATCAGCAGTCCACTGAGTAGCCTCTGAATAATGATCTTCTTTTCGTGTTTGAGTCTATCATGATTCATATTGTAAGCATTTCAGGTTATGGCTCACCTTCCTCCTGTGTCTCATATCACATATTACCTAATCTTTGTAAAAGTATTTATTTCTGTGATTGTCCTCCCTGTTTGTATTTTTATTGTAATAAAAAATATACTTCACTACATATCCAAATAGATCGACTGTATATAAAGTTACATACTGTACAGAGGAGTCCAAATATTAGTGTACCGTAGAACCATCTACGGTGTCCTCTGGTGGTGATTTTTACTTAATCGGCCCATTTTTATTTTGTTGCTCTTGGATTATTTCTTCTCATCAGCCATAGTTGTAGAAAGTCAGTTTTGCACCACATGTTTAAATGTGTATTGAAAGGTGTGGTTTTTCTTGGTCATTAGCACCGAGCCTTGGAGCCCAAAATTTTATGGGATTCTAGACTTATTGGATTTCACAAAGCATGTTTTATTTTGCTTCTACTCAGTCTCTACAAATACTGCCACTTAACGGGGTGAAGATTTTCACTTCAATAAGACCACCATACTTATTTAAACAACAAGCCGGAATTACGTTTATACGGAAAGTAACTTCCCGATTTATTGTGAACAAAATGTTATAACCCTTAGGCTAATAGTAGTACAAAAGCATTTATAATGGTTGTCCCCCACTGTCAGGAAGCTCCCAGCAACTTTCTATGATTCAGATCATCACAATGAGAAGCAATGGCAAGTATCCTGTATTTTGTTTGATTGCCCTGTGTGCCACTGCTTTAAGTAGGTTTGGGCCTTTTTTTTTTTTTTTTCCTTAATTGCTCTCCCCTTGGGTTTACTGGTGACTCCCATATTCATTTTAAGGGGATGTTCACCGTTTAATTAACTTTAAGTATGACGTAGAGAGTGATATTCTGAGACAGTTTGTAGTTGGGTTTCAATTTTATTATTTGTGGTTTTTGAGTTACTTAGCTTTTCATTCTGCAGCTCTCCAGTTTGCAATATGAATACGAGAGGGGACTGAATAGAAAGTAAAAACAAGTGGAAATAAAGTTGACTTTGTAGCCTTAGAAAACATTTGTTTGTACAATAGATGTGGTCAGTGACCCCCATTTGAAAGCTGGAAAGAGTCAGAAGAAGAAGAAGGCAAATAACTCAAAAACTATAAAAATAAATAACGAAGACCAATTGAAAAGCTGCTTAGAATTGGTCATTCTATAACCTACTATAAGTTAACTTAAAGGTGTACCACCCCATTAATCTCCCATATATCATCTACTTGGTTATTTTTTTTACCATCTTTTCTTACAGTGTGGGGTATATGGATCCCTGTTATTAGAATCAAATTGGGAGCAGAATCAGTAAATACTATTAGTGAGCATGTCGGAGACCTCTAGTGACCAAACAGAGGTAAAACCACAATCTCAATAATTTCTCCAAAACATGCTATTAAGTAAAAAAATATATTTTATTCACATCAGTAGTTAAAAAACATGTATAGTATTCCCTCTAACGCCTAACGCGTTTCATGCTTACCCAGCACTTAGTCATAGGCAGGATTCTGCCTATGACTAAGTGCTGGGTAAGCATGAAACGCGTTAGGCGTTAGAGGGAATACTATACATGTTTTTTAACTACTGATGTGAATAAAATATATTTTTTTACTTAATAGCATGTTTTGGAGAAATTATTGAGAATATGGATCCCTGTTGCCTTGGATAAGCTTTTTATTGCCCTCCAGCAGGATAGGGTACATTAAAATAATGGTGTGTTAATGTCACAAGAGAAATTGACTAGTATTCTTTTAGACTCACATAGTAAGTTTGTATTAGCGTGGACACCATGGCTGGAATATAGATATGGGACTGATGGTCATATGGCTTTACTTAGCATTTAAGTATTGTGGATATGGGATTTCTCTTACTCAAGTATATGATTTGCTGGGGCTAGAGTTTGGGTTGTCTTTTTATTATTTTTTTTTTTTGATTATAATGTTTCATCTGTTTCAACATAAGGTATACATTACGCAGGATTAGTCATAGCTTGGGATATAACGGATAACAGTACAGAATGTCTACAATTTATGCTTTTCCTATATTTGACTATACTTGCTGAATGTACATGATCACTTAATCTTGAACCTGTTTTTGCATATGTAACTTTCACATCATTGTACTGTTTCCTCTGATTGCATATGGCTGCCTGTGTACCTGTTTTTTCCTGACTGTGCAATACAAATAAAAATATTGAAAAGACAAAATAATGGTGTGAGATTATTTATGTATACTTGTAATTAGCCTAATGAATGCTGGCCATTGGTCCTAGCAGAAAAACACTTTTGATAGTCGACTTGCATGCAAGCTGTATTTGGCTAATTTAACGCTAGTAAATTCTGAAGAATGTTGCCACATTGGGAATAATGGTCTTTGATTTTATCTTTGAATGACATTATTGTTTTATGAAGAGGATATGAACTAGCTGCAGATTGGACAAATTTAAGAGCATTTTAAACCTTGGATAAATTCATGGGAAGGAGACACGGCTTCCCTGCATCAGTAACAGCCACGGTAGACTACCCCGTTCCAATAGATTTATATCACTTCCGCCCATTTTCACAATTAAGAAAAGCAATTACACATTGTTTTCGGGCACAATGTATTTTTACGGGTACCTGTCACACAAGAAAATTATTCAAAATCCTATTTTATCACATTAGTCAAGCAAATTGAACTTTAATTACACTGTATACATTATTTGAATTTTGTTTCCTTCAGTCTGGGAATTCATAATTATAGCAAGCAGGAAGGAGCCATTTTGTGGACAGTGTTATTAAGGCAAGCCTTGCATAATCTCAGAATCTTGTTTTTTATACAGATTTTTGTGTCTGGGTAACAGGTCCACTTTAACACATTATGAGGAGCAGCAGTGCATTTATTAAGACTTTCTAAGCATTTTAATGCTACAGAATATGGATTTATCACATTGAATTAGGGGACCCTGAGGGTTTCCCAGCAGTTCGATATTTTCTCCATTTATTAAAACCTTCCCAGCTGTTAGGAAAAATTTTTACACTACTTATTGCAGTTTTGGGGGATGAACTTGATTGAATAATGCTTTTTAGCTCAAATAACTAAGTAAATATGTGTATATTTTCCTTTTAAAGATGTCCTTGGTTGATTTGGGAAAGAAGCTTTTAGAAGCAGCAAGAGCGGGCCAAGATGACGAAGTTCGTATATTAATGGCAAACGGAGCTCCTTTTACCACAGATTGGGTAATTTCGTTTTTTTATGTAGTAACATTATTTTTTGTTTCTAGTCTATTTGTTAGCGAAAGCTGCAGGCAGACATTTCTAAATGGTTTCTTCAGGCCACGAACTTTAGCAATGTAAAAACTGCCTGTAGCTCTATACCACAGATCAGTGGCGTAACTAGATGTTGCTGGGCCCCACAGCAAATTAATTTTAGGGCCCCCAACATATCCAGTGTTTGTCCTGTTTTACCAATATATGTTCAAATTGCTCATCAATGAGAGCCTCATGGGGCCCCCTGTACCTCCTGGGCCCCCCTGCAGGCGCAGGGTCTGCTTCCTCTGTAGTTACGCCCCTGCCACAGATTGAAACACAGACCTCCTCCAACCACCATACTTCTCCAGTGTAATAAATCTGCAGCCAAATTGTAAAAATATAAAATTCAGCCAGGGCAATAAGAACACTGTAGATAAGTTATAGATAACTCTTGGATGTTTCAACATTACTATTTTTCAGTTTGTGAGACACTTAGGAGCAGATTTATCAAAATGTGAGATTAAAGCTCACCACAGAAAAACTCACCCATGTTCTATTCATTCCTATGGGATATTTAGAATCATATTTATCAGTGGGGTTCACCATTTGATAACTATCTTATCTTATATTAGTCTTTTCCAATATAGCAAGTCTCAAGGGCAAGATGTGGCCCTTAGAGTTCAATACACACAGAACTTGTGTCTAGCTTGCACAGAGCTTTCTTTGTGCTAGAATAAAAAATGGGCCCAAAGAAACCATTTACTGCCATAAGCAGCTTCTTGTACCTTGCATTCCTCAGTACCCCTGAGATGAATAGAATATACAATGACGAGTGCCAGATGGCTGGGGCAGATTAAATTGCCAAATTGAAATGAAGGCTCTTTGCTAAAATGTATGTAGGTATTTTAATTTTTAGTGTTTAGTTACATTACATGACAATAGAATGAATTTTACCAGCATTATTATTTTTATAATTATTTTCATTATTTTTCCTAATGAATATGACCTTGTGATTGCAGCTAGGAACTTCACCACTACATTTAGCAGCACAATATGGACACTACTCCACAACTGAGGTTTTACTTCGGGCGGGTGTCAGTAGAGATGCCCGTACAAAAGTCGACAGGACTCCTCTTCATATGGCTGCATCTGAAGGGCATGCAAACATTGTAGAAGTTTTAATTAAGGTGAGTAGATAGAGGAAATTGATGTAATCCTTCCATTAAGGATTTTATAGAATGACTCCCTAACCGCTTTATTTCATAATTCATGTAGTAAACTGACAAGACAGTTATGGGTCAATAGAATTTTATTTGACTTTATTTAGGTTTTAAAACGATCTATAGGATTGTAAGCGCTACTTAGTACTTAATCTGTAATGGTGCTGTACATTCTGTTTGTATGTTTTATTGTAATGACCCCTGTTTGTTCTTGCGAACACTCCTACTTACACGAGTAGCACTATATAAATAGAAATACATATACCTCTATTATGTATGTACAGAAATAAATATTGACTGCTTATGGAGTGTTCCATATTAAAAATAAATAAAAGCCCAGCTGCCTTTACTTATATGTTCTTTATTTTGTATGTGATTGACCCTTTAAGTGCTGGCAAATGTACAATCTATGGCAATATAATTATGCTGGCACTATAGATTTTATGTGTTTTTGTTCGTTTTTTAAATCTATGCTGTTCATTATATTTACTGACAACATGTGGCATAGAAAGATCAAAGAACCATGGAACTTAAGGGGAACACTACCTTATTTTTTTTACGTAAGCTCATTGAGTAGAGCTTGTATAAAAAAAACTTGCAAGGACCATTTTCTCACCCCACCCCCATTAGATTGACCGTCATCGGGGCACACGGCTCATGTCATAATTTCAGCTTCAGAAATCGTCGCCATACTTTGTGCAACTACATCAGTCGTTATTTTGTGACTACTAGGAGTAATCGACAAACTGTGAAACTTCAGCAAATGAATGCCGGCATACTTTCGCCAGCGAAAATTCATAAGTACAAACGTTTCTTAGTGAATTTTCTCTTTATTACCATACTTGTTCTTACGTTAATTTAAATATGTCAGCAATATAAAGGTCATATACATGTATTAGTGATGGTGAAATTGCTGGAAGTGGCCGCTTATTATTTCAAATTTCCAAGGAAGCAAAATAAACACAAAAGACGCTTTTGTCCTAGACCTTAAATGGTTAAAAAAGTGTAAATACCATATATTTAACAGTTACAACTTGTACACATAATCCCACATTAATATATGAAAAAACACCAGTGTATTGTCTTTTTTATGACTTTTTTGGAGTACAGGATATGATGTGACTGATCTAATAATGTTGAGGATGTAGCTTCATCTTATCAATTCTCCAGCCAGACTTTGGTGAAAGGGGTAACAGATAGAAAAGTTCACGCTTTGATAAATTCGCGGATTAAAGGGGTTGTTCACCTTCATACAACTAGTTGTTTTCAGATCCCCAGAAATAATGACTTTTTCCAATTACTTTCCATCTTCTGTTAGAATTGATACAATAGTTGCTAATATTCCAGAGATGCTGAGAAATGTATCAACTAAATGTTGCAAAATTGTAGCAGTTTAGAGTCTGCACCTGAATTACTGAGCCACCAGAGACAGGAACATTCAACTTTAAACTTAGATTTTGGAAAAACTGTTAAAAATAAATAATGGAAAGTAATTTAAAAAAAGTCATTATTTCTGGGAAATAATCTATAAACAACTGAACTGAAAAAAATGTGTGGAAGGTGAACAATCCCTTTAAAGATCTTTTGCCTGGGTGAAAATTCGCCTGGTGATATAGTGCGACATTTCTCCAGCGCTGACCTTTTTTGCCAGTGAATTGTCTTACTCGCCTCATAGTTAATAGGTGATTTTGTTGCAAATTGTAATTTTGGCAAATTTTTTCCATAAAGCACAATTTGCCCTGTATTAAATGTGCCCCATTCCATCCCTCACTCACCTTGTTCCACGTGGAAGTGAATAATTCTAGCACTTTTTAGAATATCACAAGCACAACTGATGTTGTGTATGTCTTGATTAAGATATTGCAATGTTAAAATAATTTCTGATTACATGTATTTTTTTACTGCATTGATACAGTAAACAATTGCAAAATATAGCATGACAAATATCTGCTCTGAATTAATGTAATTTATATCCCTATAGCATGGTGCTGACATTAATGCCAAAGACATGCTAAAAATGACTGCTCTTCAGTGGGCCACAGAACACAATCACCAAGAAGTTGTTGAACTCTTTATAAAATATGGTGCAGATGTACATAGCCAAAGCAAGTTTTGTAAAACTGCATTTGACATCTCGGTAGATAATGGGAACGAGGACCTTGCGGAACTTCTTCAGGTAATTTTCATTTCCTATCATTAAGTACATTTTGGTAGTGGTTTGGTGGTTCTCCAAAAAGTGTAACTTGTTTAATATCTGATGTATTCTGACCCAGGGTAAACGTCTGATATTATTTGGATGAAAGTATAAATTGAGAGGAAAGGTTTTGGGCATGGTCACTTTACCTATATAAGCCTTGAAACTAGGAAAGACATTAGTGTTGTCACTGTTTATATAGGCATACTAACATATTCTTATTAAAACCACATGTGGTACAGGTATGGGACCTGTTATCCAGAATGCTCGGGACCTGGGGTATTCCGGATAACACATCGTTCCGTAATTTGGATTGTCACACCTTAAGTCTAGTAGAAAATCGTTTAAACATTAAATAAACCCAATAGGCTGGTTTTGCTTCCATAAAGGATTAATTATATCTTAGTTTGGATCAGGTACCAGGTACTGTTTTATTATTACAGAGAAAAAGGAAATCATTTTTAAAAATTTGGATTATTTGAATAATATGGAGTCTATGGGTGACAGCCATTCTGTAATTCGGAGCTTTCTGCATAATGGGTTTCCGAATAACGGATCCCATACCTGTATACATGTTAACAAAATAAACCATTTGAGGCATGATAATAAGTTTGAGAAGTCCTTTAATATATAATACTTTTAAAATGTAACTGTTGCAATCTATGCATTTATCTACATTTTCTCTTTTGTTCATATTTGGTGTTTTTCATATTCACCTAGATTGCGATGCAGAACCAAATCAATACAAATCCAGAAAGTCCTGACACTGTGACGATACATACAGCTACACCGCAGTTCTTCATTGGACCTGGAGGAGTAGTGAATCTAACAGGTAAGGTGGAAAAATTATGCATGTAACCTTGATTCTAGAATTCAACAATTTTCATCTTATTTCACCTGTGACTGATGGTTTCTTTTTATTGGTATAATGCTGTGTATTGTTTTGTAAAGTTAATTTTTTGTGAACTGGTTTAAATTTATTTTAATTGTACTTTACACCTGGGACTTGTCTCACTCACCTTGGAGGTAACTACAAAATTGACAAATGATGCACTCAGCTTTGTAATTGTGCCTCAGATTCATTACTGGAGAGACATCTGGGCCTAAACTGGCTTATTATAGGACATTCACATTTTTGTTCTTTAGCCACTGCAGTGTTTGGCCTTTTGGCCAAACATCCCTTTTATTCTCCCACAGAACAACATTTTAGAGTAGGATTTATGCAGTAAATTAGTGGTTTCATCAGAATACTTTTGCAAGGCACTGTAGAAATATAGCTGTTTTGTAAGGGATAATGTCTGTCATATATTTTTTTTTTTTAGATGACAACGGTGTATCATCAACTGTTCAGTTTGGCAATTCATCAACATCCGTTTTAGCTACATTAGCTGCATTAGCTGAGGCTTCTGCTCCTCTGTCCAATTCATCAGAAACACCAGGTTAGTTGTTATTGTTTGACAACTATAAGTGCAGAGACAACATGACTAGGTAAAGGGAGTAATGTGATAAAAAGTGAAAACAGTGTGCCTATTTTTAATATATTAGCCAATAAAGGTCCCAAGGTATGGTATACCGGAGTTACTGCTGTTTTGTACACTTTAGACCAGAGCTTCTGAACTATCTTGTTGCTTTGGGACAGTAATCCAAAGCTTGTGCTTGCCCTGTATTACCTTATTATTAATAATAATAATAATAATAAGATATTCAAATGTGCCACACGTAAAAGTTTACCCATGAAAAAGCTATTAATTTTAAAGGTGATTTTTTTTTAAACCCTAATTGTTTAAGCATATATTTTTCTACACTGAATTATATCTGACTCCTGGATATGCTAGATCCCTTCTCCATGGATTCTTGTGTTCTGCATAGATTCATTGTGTCATTCACATGAACATAATTCTTAACAGTACCTTCATCCAATCATTAATAAACAGCGAAAGTGGCTGCCCAGCACAAAATTGAGACACCTAAGTGTCTTCGGTTTCTAAGGGGCAAATTCCCTAACCGGCGAAGATTCGCCAGCAACGGCGTTGCAGCCATCGAAAACACTTTGCCAGGCGTGAATTTGCTAGGACAATGGCAATTTCCTAAAGTAAGAAGTTGCGCCCAGGGCGACAAACGCTGGCGAAATTTCGCTACCGTTACTTTGGCAATCAAAGCGAAGATGTGCTAGCGTTGCCTAATTTACATACGTGGGAAATGATAAACCACACAGACAGAGGTATTCATACATTTTGTCCAGAAATAGATTGAGCTGTGCAAAAATCTGCTTGTGTGTGTGGACGAATAATACAATCATTAGATTTTAAAAACCAACGTATCTATATAGTTTTGTCTTGAGCACGATTGCATCTACCTGTGAAATGTAAAAATCAAAGCTTCACATATTTGCTTTTACTCTTACATTAGCATATTGTGATCGTATGACTGTGCAGCACAATTTGTGCATTATTTCAGTACCATGTGCTTAATCTATGAATTTGAGCACAAATGTCTTTTCTTACTCGGCTTGTGACGTCTAACTGGCAATTTTTCTCCAGAGGAAGAAAGTGGATTCTGCAATTCAAAATAATGGTATCATTAATTATAGAGATGAAAGCTTGGATGATTGTTAAAATATGTCTGATCTAAAGTCTACGTCATGAAAAGCTTCCACTTTAATTCACAAAATCTTAAAAAAAAAAAAAAAATCAAAGAAAAGATCTTATTGACCAGGTTTGAATAACTCCAATTTGTGACTGAAAATTGCAGCTCAAATTGTCTGCTAGCTTTAAGGTATGTTTAATGAGGACTTTTCATTTTGAAATGTACCACAAGTTATAGCAGCTACCATCTGAAATCATAGAGGAGCACACTGTGTACAGTATTTATATGAAAATGAAAACTGTGTATGTTGCATGGGTGTATGCCTTTTCTTATTAAATGTAATACATAACAAGCTTCTTTATTATATATCTCTGTGAATCTTACACATTTTCCATGGTGAAAAATTAAACCTTATTGATTGTGGCAACATGGTTGTGCAGTGTTTAGCATTGTTGCTTTGCATCTTAGGGTTCCCATGTTCAATTCCAGACAGATCTATGTGTATTCCCTCCCACACTTCAAGCATTTGTAAGAATTTGAAGTTATTCAGCAGAGGCACATTGAAAAGCATTTTTATGATGTAGTTTTTTATTTCTTAATTACACTGTTTACTTCAAATAATTCACTCTACAATATAAAATTTCATTCATGAACCAGCAAGTATATATTTTTTTAGTTGTAATATTGGTGTGTAGGCAGCCAGCTCAGGTTATTTTGCCTGGTCATGTGCTTTAAAGGACCAGTAACATCAAAAAATTAAATTGTTTTAAAGTAATAAAAATATAATGCAGTATTACCCTGTACTGGTAAAACTGGTGTGTTTGCTTCAGAAACACTACTATTGTTTATATAAATAAGCTGCTGTGTAGCAATGGGGGCAGCTATTCAAAGGAGAAAAGGCTCTGTAGAACATAATGCTAGCTGTTATCCATTATTTATCCTGTGCCATATAGCAGTTTTTCAATTTCCGCCAATTCCTACTCAGCAGCTTGTTTATATGAACTATAGTAGTGTTTCTGAAGCAAAAAGATCAGTTTTACCAGTGCAGGGCAACACTACATGATATTTTCATTACCAGTTTTTGGTGTTACTGTTCCTTTAAGAAAGAGCCAGCACTTTAGAAAGGAACTACTTTCTGGCAGACTGTTGTTTATCCTACTCAATGTAACTGAATGTGTCGTAGGGGGACCTGGATTTTTAATATTGAGTGCTGTTCTTAGATTTACCAGGCAGCTGTTATCTTGTGTTAGGGAGCCGCTATCTGGTTACCTTCCCATTGTTCTGTTGTGGCTGCTGGGGGGGGGGGGTGGTGGTGATATCACTCCAACTTGCAATATAGAGTGACCAAAGTATATTAGAGCACAAGTCACATGACTGGGAGCAGCTGGGAAACTGGCAATATGTCTAGCCCCATGTCAGATTTCAAAATTAAAAATAAAAAAATCTGTTTGCTCTTTTGAGAAATTAATTTGCATGCAGAATTCTGCTGGAGCAGCACTAGTAAGTGATGTGTTTTGAAACAAACATTTTTTTCCGTGACCGTATCCCTTAAACTAAAATTTATTGTGACACTGTATTTTGTTTTTAGTGTCTAGTATCTGAACAATCCACCCCTTTGTCCTTTTTAAATGCATTGCCTTTTAACTTCCATTCAGTGATTGAAAATCCTCACTTTGGGAGACCAGCATGTGTACAGTAATATGCCCAAACCCTACATATACCTTGTTTTTTCCTTAAGCAATGATGTGGGTGGCAGCAGTAAGGATGCACTTGCACATATTGACACAGTGTTTAGGATGGTGGCCACAAATGTATGAGTGCATGGGGAAAAAAAAGTGACTAGTCACATATAGTAAAGCTTTCTCATAAATAAATATAGCAGGTTGAGGCTAATCTATTCACATTTTATTTTGAGTGTCATTTCCTTCTCCTAGTATTTTTTGGCAATGCTAGAAAATCTGTTTTATCTTTTCTGTTTCATTTACAGTAGTGGCCACAGAAGAAGTGGTGACTGCTGAGTCAGTCGATGGTGCGATCCAACAAGTTGTTAGCTCAGGAGGCCAACAAGTCATTACAATACTCACAGATGGCATTCATCTTGGCAATCTCCAGTCTGCGATTCCAAACAGTGGGATGGGCCAGCCAATTATTTTAACTATGCCAGATGGTCAGCAAGGTAAGTTGTTTTGTGTTTGTTTCTAAAAACTGACAGGATAAGGATTATCAAAGGGACGGAGTGTTCAGTGCAACTTAACCGGTTAGAGGGATGGAAGACTTAAATTATGAGGGTAGACTGTCAAGGTTGGGATTGTTTTCTCTGGAGAAAAGGCGCTTATGAGGGGACGTGATTACACTTTACAAGTACATTAGAGGACATTATAGACAAATATCAGGGGACCTTTTTACCCATAAAGTGGATCACCGTACCAGAGGCCACCGCTTCAGTCTAGAAGAAAAGATATTTAATTTGAAGCAACGTAGGGGGTTCTTCACAGTGAGGACAGTGAGGTTGTGGAATGCACTGCCGGGTGATGTTGTGATGGCTGATTCAGTTAATGCCTTTAAGAATGGCTTGGATGATTTCTTGGACAGACATAATATCAAAGGCTATTGTGATACTAAACTCTCTAGTTGGGGGCACATTTACTTAGCTTGAGTGAAGGGTTAGGATGAAAAATACTTTGAATTTCAAAGTATTTTTTTGGCTACTTCGACCTCCGACTACAACTTCGAATCGAACGATTCGCACTATAAATCGTTGACTATTCGACCATTCGATAGTCGAAGTACTGTCTCTTTAAAAAAAACTTTGACCACCTACTTCGCCACCTAAAACCTACCGAGCGCCAATGTTAGCCTATGGGGAAGGTCCCCATAGGCTTTCCTAGCAATTTCTGATTGAAGGAAAATCGTTCGATCGATGGATTAAAATCCTTCGATATTCGAAATCGAAGGATTTACCTTCGATGGTTGAATATCGAGGGTTAATTAACCCTCGATATTCGACCCATAGTAAATGTGCCCCTTCGTGTATAAGTATATATATTTTATGTGAGTGTAGGGAAGGGTCAGTGTGTGTATGTATGGATGGATGGATGCTGGGTTTTATTTGGAGGGGTTGAACTTGATGGACTTTGTCTTTTTTCAACCCTATGTAACTATATTTAATAGTGCCATCTTTTACAGTGTGGCCTTACCAAAAATCTTTGGTGGACTGTGTAAAAGACCAGAGAAGTTGTAGAATGGTTAGAAATGCAACAAGTATATGATTATTTATTGTAGTTCATGCCTACAATACTACAAGGCAGTGGACCTGCTTACTGTTTTATATACATGTCCAATGCAAAAGATTTTTTCAAGGAATGCATTTTAAATTTATATTGAATATATACATGTGTTTTAGTGCTGACAGTACCAGCGACAGACATCGCTGAAGAAACTGTGATCAGCGAAGAGCCTCCCACTAAAAGGCAGTGCATTGAGATCATTGAAAATCGGGTTGAATCTGCAGAAATTGAGGTAACTGTTGTTTGTTAAATCCAGTCTTCTTTCATGCTTCTGCAGGTTTCTAAATGAGTACATCTTTTATTAATTTGGTGTACTTCTGAACAGGATGCAGCAAATTAATACCAGTTTTAAAGTCTTTGAAAATTATGACTACTAGGGATGCACCGAATCCACTATTTTGGATTCGGCCGAACCCCCGAATCCTTCGCGAAAGATTCGGCCGAATACCGAATCCGAATCCTAATTTGCATATGCAAATTAGGGGTTGGAAGGGGAAAAAAATTTTACTTCCTTGTTTTGTGACAAAAAGTCCCGCAATTTCCCTCCCTGACCCTAATTTGCATATGCAAATTAGGATTTGGTTCGGCCGGGCAGAAGGATTCGGCCGAATCCGGATCCTGCTGAAAAAGGCCGAATCCCGAACCGAATCCTGGATTTGGTGCATCCCTAATGACTACCCTCCTGAAAGATGTACAGACCTATTTCAGGATACTACTGAGTATTATTAACATATTATAATATTAACATAAATATGTTAAGGACATTTGTGTAATTATCTATAGAGTTAATAGATAATTAATAATAGAATATTTCACTGTAATATCTGCTTGATATGTGTAATGGTCAGTAATTAGATAACAAGACATGCTATCCAACAAGGTTTTATATCCTAGTAATATTTAGGAATTTACAGTACAGGAATTAGTACAGTAAGGTATGGAAACAAACATAGTTTGTTATTGGATATTAGATTAGGGACTCATTTCTATGGTACTCTGCACCCCCCATTTTTCTTGTATTTTCTCTTCATTCTCCCCACCCCGCGGTTTCACCCAGTTGTCCGCTCAAGACCCTCTTTATCTGCAAATCATATAAAAATAATTGTCTGAATCCTTTCTCTTTGTGTTATACACATCAAGGAAGTAAGAATTTGGATGGGTGATTGCACTTAGCTATTATTTTCTGTACTTGAATGGTACCCAAAGAGATTATTACACCGACAAAGCAGTATAATGCCTTCTGTTGAATTGTCCTAGGTATCGGCTACATTTTGCTAAATCTTAAAATAGACAGAATTGCTGTTAATCTTGTATACATCCCCACTTTGATCTAATAAAATAACAAGCCCATATGCCACGTTTCCCCGATAGATCTATATCTATCCCCTATAATAAGCTAATCAAACAATACAGTTTTTAAGTTATTGATCCTTTTAAAATGAATTGACATTTGTAGTAATCTATAAAACTCATTATTCTTCTTTATGACATTGAAACCTGATAATGTGTTCCTCTTTATTGTGCAGTATGTGGAAGAGAGATACCTAATGAATATACATAATCAATGATTTGCATCATCTGATTTTTTTCCATTTACATGATGTGATATCAAGTGCCTTCAGCTATCCCAGGTGTGCAGTTCTACATTATCAGCACTTTGGGTGTTCCCTATAATTTTTTCACCACCTCTTTTACTGGAATGATCTGTCACACCTGTCTTAAGAATTAAAGCTCATTTGAAATTTTACTGCAAAAAAAAAAAAAAAAAAAAAAAAAGCAGCTGGAATATATTGCAGTGCTCAAAATGGAGAGCAATCTAGAATATATAGTGTCTACTAATGCCTTAAACTGACAGAGTTGCAGAGTCCAGAGGCAGTGGATTTTGTACACTTTTTATAATTTCTTGAGTAAGCTAATGTAGTCCTATTTGTAATTAAAGATATTTAGAACCAACTGTATAATGTACAGAGATGTGTACAGTATTTGGAGTGAATATATGTCCCATACTATCCATAAACAGGCTTAAGTCTCACTAGGCAAATTTCCATCAGCAAAGAAGAGCTTTTTAGCACCTGTCCGTGCTTTGGGAGTGCGGCTTTATTGACAAACATTAGAAAGGCCAGTAGGTGAGCTGATGGGACTTCGCTAGACACATCCCTGCAAGCTAATAGCAACTGATATCTCCAGATAATGGTATGGGGTCTTTTATCTGGAATGCTTGGGACCTGGGCTTTTTGTGTAATTTGGATTACTATGCCTTAATGCTACTAAAATATTTAAAGAGTTATAATAATAAACCCAGGGCAATGTTGCCATCTTTACAGAGATATGTTAGCATAGCTACACTGAAGAACAAACCACTTGTTTAAACAGGAGTCTAAGGGCAATGACACACGGGGAGATTTGTCGCCTGTGATTTTTAAAAGCAAGCTTTGGCGTCGAGTCGTCTTTTTGTCTTGGCATAGAGAACAATGTAAATTGCCAGCTACTACACACACAATGCTTGAAATCACCTGTAGTCCCAAAACGTGCAGAGAACCATTTTTGGAGGGATTTATCAGAAATAGCATGTCTGTTCAGAAGAAGTGAAAATATGCATTGGCAAAACACACAAGGAGATTAGTAGCCACAATAGTAAATTAGTAGCCACAAATGCGAAATTCTTGTGTGCGCGGCATGTCGTAAGAACGTATGGACGTAATTTCTAGGGCGGCAGTTTCATATTCTTTGTTCCAACGACCAAACGCTTACTTATCATTCGCATACGAAGATACGCACAATACTCGTGCGACAATATGCCGCAGAAAATGCCTTTTTCAAAGCATTTGTCTGACACAAATAGGCTCATTGATCTTGTTGAAGAACGTCCAGCCTGGCGGAGAAAGCAACACTATGGGATGCAAATGGCTCGGAAGCTGAAGTTGCCTGAAATCTTTGCTTGCAAAAAAGACGATCACCTTGTCGCTGAAACTCACTTTTTTTAAAAATCGCCAAATCTCCCTGTGTTTCACTACCTTAAGGAATTCCAGATAACAGATCCCATATCTGTACAATAAAATGCTTAATTATAATTCAGTTCCAGTACTTGGATGTTTCAAAACCTAAATACATCTCTGAAAAGACTTGCTTAGAGTTGTTATAACTGTTCATCTATTCTGACACTTGGTGCCTTATTGTGTTGTGTTCATTGAGATCAATGAACATAACCATTGCAAAAAAAAATACATTATGGCAGAAATAGTCCTTTTAATCCTGTAGGACTATTTCCATCTGAATGAGTTCCTGTCTTTACCCCAGTGTCAGCAGGAAGGATTTTGGAATTAAAAAGCAAAGACCACAAACTTCATGGTACATGCTAACATGCCACATTTTATTTTAGTTGTATAAATTATTTCAGGGCACAAAATAGGTCAAACTGGAGAGAAAACAATGAAATGATTGATTGAGGCCCAAACTTTTTAGTGGAAGATCTACAGTAGGAAAATCCTGTTTAAATTATTTTGTTTATGAGAATATCCATTTATCTGCTTCTGAGCTTTTATGTTGATAAAGAATTTTTAGTAGACTCAAGTCTAAATAATTGATAGCCAAAGTATAGTTATGTCCACATGTAGTTATGTGGGAAGTGTTTCTGGAAAGAAGCTGAAAAATCATTTAGGTCCCAGCCTTTCTCAATCCCATTCCATTCATGTCCAGAGCAATCCAAAGAATATTACAAACCCATCAAGCCAACTGGGACTTCATTTCATAGTCAGGGCAAACACATCAGAACCATGTAGGGCCGTCCTTTAAACTCTGTGTGATGAGGAGAAATGAGAACCTTTTATAGAATAATGTCGGGATTTTCTCTGTTTTAATGTGGGTTCATTTATAACTCTTGTTTAATCTGCCAGATTCCAGAAACTTCTGGATCAGAAATCTATATTGTGAATACTCAAGAGTTCTCTCAGGTACAACTACAGATTTTTCAGAAAAAAAAATGTATTTTTATTTTATGTTTCTGAGAGAATCTCCAAAAACTTTTCAAATCTGTGTCTGTGATTATTTTTTTCACCCTTTTGGGTTTTTATAATTATTTTTTCGGTTTCAAACACCACATTTGTGGCCATTTATTTTTTTTATGCATGAAGTCTTTTTTCCCCATTTACCTGTATGTTTAGGATCCTATTTATTTTCAGTCATTTGTTGCAGTCTACACTGTTCTGTTGTGTTCTGTTGACGATTTATCGAAGTAGCAATATGATCATTAAAACTGTAGCAGAGATTTGGAAGCATTCATGAGCTATGATTTTTTTCCAAAACAATAATAACAGCAATGTGCATGCACTTGTCTCCACTCGCCTTTTTTTTATAGACAATTGTCATTTTCACAAGTATCTTCTAAAGATGCAGCCTTTTAGATTTTTCCGATACCTCTTTGGTTCATGTGTGCCACACATGAGCTGTCCATACATGTTAGGGAACTTTGCCCGACGTCTAGCATACTGCTCAACCATCTGGATGTGTATGGCAAACCGGGTAGCTATTCAGATCAGTAATCCCGTGATCCTGGTAGACTAAGGATTATTGGTCCAGAAATAAACTTTCTGTCAGTCACCTGAAAGGACACTCCTTTTCACTTCTTGCTGTTCTGATTGATCGGGCAGTTGGACAGAACAACACAAAAGTGGCGCTACAAGTGTATGGCCCCTCACACTGTATCCATCCATTAAGGCCATGGGTGGATCAGTCAGAGTAATGTATAGGTTGGCACACGTAATGCTTCCTTTTAAAGGGCCTTTAAAATGAGAAACCAATTTAATCTTGTTCTAGGGTTCAAATTATCCTAACAACCATACTTTGTTTGAATGAGAAACTGTAATATGACTAAGAGAGGCCTAAATAGAACGATTAGTAATAAAATATAGCAATAACAATAGATTTGTAGCCTTGCAGAGCATTTGTTTTTATATGTGACCCCCATTTGAAAGCTGGAAAGAGGCAAGAAGGCAAATAATTAAAAAAAAAACAATTAAAAAAAAAAAATGAAGGCCAATTGAAAAGTTGCCGTTCTGTAACATACTTAAAGTTAACTCAACTCACAGAGAGAGCTTTATATGGATAAAGCCTTTTCCTCAATTTGAGTTCTAGTACTTTTAAAACTAGTATTTAACCTTACTTTCTATGTCTAAAGGTGTATTTGCTTTGTAAGCCCAGAGTTTGTGCTGTTTCATGCTAAAGTAAAGTGCAAAGTGAATCTAAGATCTAAAATGGAGCATCTCAATGATAGGGTTTAATGTAGTCATTCATAGTAAAAATCCACTTTTATATGCTTTGCAAATCAACAATAGCAATTACAGAGTGTAGGGTCATCGGATATTTAGAGACAGGCAGATTACATTTTGTAACTTGGTCCACTTCAGTGTTTCAACTATGGTGTGACCTAGAGCTCCGGGACCAGCAAAGTCTAAATGACCAATGTTTTTGTTAGACAATCTTGATTCATACCTCATGCTTTTAAGTCTGTGTGACGATTGCTACATCAGTTTACTCAGATTACAAACAGAGCAACTAATGCAGGCATCCTCTATTCTTCCTTTTTCTGTATAGGAAAGAGAAACACTTCAGAAGCAACTTGATGAGGCCAACCGTGAAGCTCAGAAGTACCGGCAGCAGCTTCTAAAGAAGGAACAAGAAGCAGAAGCCTACAGACAGAAGCTAGACGCTATGACCAGATTGCAGACTAACAAAGAAGTTGTTTAAGTAGCTAGCCAGCAACGGACTCACTAGTTTTCAATGGAGGAGAAGACACAAGCTATGCACCCGTATGACTACAAATGGAAACAGAACCCATCCCCTGAGAGAACCTCAGACGTTTATATGTCCATGAATTATACAAATGCTGGTGTTACCATAATCACTCTTTGTGAGACGTATTTAAAATGAAAATACTGTATATAGTCTGGATTTTTTTTTTCCATTTTTTTTTTTTACAGTTGGCAGTTAAGTTGATGCTGATTTTCTGAAAGATGCGGAAATAACATTCTGATCAATTTTTTTTTTTCTTTTTCAAATCTTTTTTTTATAGAGATTAATTTGACTTGTGAAATGCGCTGCTTTGTTTTGGTAAACCACGTGCGACCGTTTCTCAAACTGCAGTGCTTTCTCCAATCAGATCAATCAGGGCCTTTGACAGTGAAGTTTCCTAGTGGAAATATCTGTACAGCTTTTCAGTTCCTGTCTGTTTGAAAAGTTTTGGTTTTTTCTTAAATTTTTTTTTCAAGTAAGCAAAAATTTTTATATCTTGTTTAACTTCCAGAGCATCCAGGTAGATTAACTTGTATATGAAGCTAATATTTTTTAAAGAGAAAGAAAGAGAACTTTTTGTACATAATCTGCATGTTTTTTGTATATTCTAACTGCGTAAGTCATCCTTGGTTATCCTTCAACTGCAAAGAAGTCACAACTATACACACACATTGAATGTCACCCAGTAGTAAGGATTGTTGTTCATATCTCATTCTTCCAGTCTCAGAGCTGATAAAATGACTATATTTTACCGGCTTCCACGGAGTATTATTTTTTTGGTTACTACTCTCTCCATGCTTTGTAACTGTTTAAAATAAGAGGTGGTACATCTGTCCTGAGCTTATTTTTTTAAATTGGACCATGACACAAATCATGAAAACAATGAAGCTTTGCATAAGGAAAGAAGCAGTGATCCAAAGCTACTTGCCAATATACATGCATTAAAAACTGTCAGGAATGGTAAAGATATTTGTGAATATAAATGCTATTTAAAGGGGTTGATCACCTAAATGAACTTTTAGTATAATGTAGAGAATGACATTCTGAGATAATTTGCAATTGGTTTTTATTTGTGGTTTTTGAGTTATTTAGCTTTTTATTTAGCAGCTCTCCAGTTTGTGATCTGGTTGCTATGGTCCATGTTACCCTAGGAACCATGTATTGATTTGAATAAGGGGCTGGAATATGAAGAGGAGAGGGGCTGAATAGAAAGATGAGTAATAAAAAGCAGCAACAACAATAAATGTGTAGTCTTACAGAGCATTTTTTTAGGAGAGGTCAATGGGGTTATTTGAAAGCTGGAAAGAGTCAGAAGAAGAAGGCAAATAATTAAAAAAAATAAAAATAAAAAAGACTAATTGTAAAGTTGCTTAGAATTGGCCATTCTATAACATACTAAAAGTTAACAGAAATGTGAGCCACCCCTTTAAAGAAGAAGGAAAGGCTTGTAGTACTTGGCGTGCCTAACATTTGTAAATGTAAATGTGATTGTATTTACTTACCTGAAACCCCGGGCCGGTGCTCCTATCAGCAGAAAACTGCACCGGCCTGGGGTTATACGAGTGAGCACCACGAATCGATCTTCCTGCTTTCTCCTTCTTCACGCGGCTGCGAATGCACAGTAGGACGAAAAGCCGAACTTTAACTAAAAAGTCGGCTATTTCGTTCAACTGCACATGCGTTTGTCCCGGGAAATTTAAAGACAGAAGAAGACGGAAGTGGATCGCTCCGTGGTGTTCACTGGTATAACCCCTGGGCCAGTGCAGTTTTCTGCTGATAGGAGCACCAGCCTGGGGTTTCAGGTAAGTGAATACAATCACTTGGGGGTGCCTGACATTTGGCACCCCCAAGTGCAACAAGCCTTTCCTTCTCCTTTAAAGCAGCGTCTGTTCCTTGCTGTCCCAGCCCTGCTGATACTGCCTCTAAAAAAATGTAGCAAGAGTTATCTTTCCTCCATCATATTCCTACAAAGCCTCACTTGACTTTACAGGTCACAGATGTGATAACCACAGTAGTGATTTGCAGGCCACCCCAATATCCACGGGTCAGTCAGGTTTGGGCCGACACACACAAAGAATTCGGGTCGCCTCTGGTTCGGGTCAAGCTTTTTCTGCTGTTCTTTCCATCTTTGACCTAAGAGTGCATCACTTCCAGCAGATATATATTTATAGATGCGCACCTGCCCCTGTCCCCACCGTGACGTTGATAGGGGTGCAGATAGATAAATGGAACCAGACCAATGGGCCAGGTGCGGGTTTAGAGCGGTAGATTAGGGACCTGCAAGAGTTGACTCCTGCCACATTGTTTCTGTGGTGCCTGCAATCATAACCAGCATTGCAGTGAAAAGCTGCTTTTGAAGCTTTCAATAACAACTGCATTTACTAATCACATTGAAAACTGTCAATTAATGCAAACTGGAATGTTGCTTCAAATGACAAATGTTTTTTTATTCGGGAAAATATCATTGTTTCTATTAATTGTGTGGAGTTCCCCCTACAAAGCAAGTATATTTGTTTAATATTTGTGGAGTCTAAAGGACAACAGTTCTGTTACTGGCACAGAGCTGAAACTATGCATTCAGAATTGTTGCATTTCTGTTAAACCCCATTATGCAACCAATTACTTTTTCTCCCTTTTACCTTTCAATTTTGTTTTCTTTGATTTATGAAAATAATGTGATGAAGTAAAGGCAAATATTAACACTATTTGGGGAAAAAAAGAAGCGTTTTGCACGTGAGAGTTTTATGTATAAAACACACATTGGAGACTAAAGATAGATTCTTCATGTATTGCAGCATCAAGCAGCCCATGTCTGAGACATGTTGAGTCTACTCGATCATCGGCAGACTCATGATATGACCAAATATTTATATGAAAAATCTAAAATAAAGTGTGTCCTCAGGAACTCCAGAGATGTGCCACTGTTTTACTGAAAATCACAGTCATTGATCTGTTTTATATTGTACTGGAATAAGCTTTTATATTTTGTGAAATCAGTTGTCACTATGTATACAGAGAAATACCTTAAGTAAAAGGGAGTTTACAGTCTTAAATCTATGTGCCTTTACCCTTTCTTATAAATGAAGGTATGTGCTGTTGTCTGTGGCATGTTTTCTTACATTGCATTTTATTCTCTGGGTGATTGATTAACAAGTAACTGTTTAGAAAGGGATTGCAGGAAGTCTGATATATCGCAGGAATCTCAAACCTGGGACAGTCCACAAGGCTGCCGTCAGTCTGACTCGTTTGGTTTGGCAAGGAACTTGCGAAACGACGAAAATTCACCAAAATGTATTGGTCTATGGGCATCGATCTTTTTTTGTTGTTGACTGATGCAGTGCATCAATTTTTTTAACCCATTGGATTCTAGGGTGTAATTTTTGCAGCGAAAAATTTCACTCATCTCTAGCCATCAGAAGCCATCAGAAGTCACTGGACCCTACTTAGTGGATTATTCACCCAACCACATGACTGGGCCCTGACCACTAAGAAGAATTAAGCCTCAATGCTAAATCCCACGTCCCATCATGCACAAACATACAAGCTCTGTCCCCTTTGTAGCCCACAAATTGCAATTGGCTGGACTCTCCTCTGATGGTGACAGTCTAAGCCAGGGGTCCCCAACCTTTTGAACCCGTGTGCAACATTCAGAAGTAAAAGGAGTTGGGGAGCAACACAAGCATGAAAAATGTTCTTGGGGTGCTAAATCACTGCTGTGATTGGCCATTTAGTAGCCCCTATGTGGATTGTCAACCTACATTGAGGCTCTGTTTGGCAGTACACCTGGATTTAATGAAACCAAAACTTGCCTCCAAGCCTGGAATTCAAAAATAAGCTCCTGTTGTGAGGCCACTGGGAGCAACATCCCAGATGTTGGAGAGCAACATGTTGCTCACAAGCTACTGGTTGGGGATCACTGGTCTAAGCTGTTACTTAAAGGAAAACTATACCCCTCAAACAATGTAGGTCTCTATAAAAATATATTGCATAAAACAGCTCATATGTAAAAGCCTGGCAGCCCCCTGGGATCCTACCAAGACACACAAACAAACTATACATGTTAGGTCACATGAGCCAATTAATAGACAAAGTTCTGTATTTTGCTTCCACACTTCTAGAGCTGGAGTATTTCTGGTCAGGTGATCTCTGAGGCAGCACAGAGACCAAGACAAAATGGTGGTTCAAGGCAAGAGATGTAAAAGGGCAAGATTTACTTAAATAAAGCAGTTTGGTAAGTTTCTTAAATATGCCACTAAATTTGATTTAAACTGTCTGTTGCTCTAGTATTTATTTTGGGGGTATAGTTTTTCTTTTAAGTTTGATCCCAGCAACATTAGAATGTATTTTTCATACAACGGCTGCAGGGTTACAATATATTTAGGAAGGCGCCTAAGTTCACCAAAATGTTCCCAGTGATTTAATATAGATGGCATAAGGTTGTCATGACAAATGGAGACAATGTCTGGTGAAAAGTGTTTGTCTATTGGTAGGTATTCTGCATATATGCGTATTCTTCAGTAGAAACTACTTTTATATATCCATAAATAAAATATTTACTCCTCCGGGCATTTGTGAGTATGCATACTTGGCTCTCTGAATGTTCTTGTATTCCTTTGGCACATCACTGGACATTCCTGAAGTTCATATAAAAACACTGGGACCTCTGGTATTGGAATGATGAATGTTTAGTGCACATAGGATTATAGGGTACTTTTAGCGGACATTATGAGGTCACTTTTGCATGGGCTTTATATAAACTCAAGTAGGATCATGGTTAATTGACATCTTGAAGGAGAAGTAAAATCAGTGGTGTGGCTCTGCATATATGTTCAAAATGTTCTTCTCCTCAGATCTCACATTCCATTTACTAGCTAGAAAGTTCATTTGTAAACCTTCAATATTTTTATTGTTGCATGTGCATTTATTTTGGCACCACTTTTAGCAAACTGATGTGAATATCTTCTGTACATGCTCCATTCCCATGTAGCTACCAAAGATAAATGCTATTTCCCTGATGCTTCTTTTACATTCTACTGCATGTCAGACAAATAATGTAATCATAAAATCAGACATTTAAACTTTTATATTGGTTCCCACCTGTAACCCTCTCTCCCTTTTATTGTGGGCCTCAGACCCATCTCATACTATCAATTAAACATAGCCCCAACTCCCAACTTGTTACACTTTTCTCTCAAACATTTTATTTTCTTGAGCAATCAAGGGTGTCGTTCTGACAACACTTTCTGGAATTTTTATGTAAATTAAAATGAAAGTGTGTAAGACATAGGGGCAGATTTACTAAAGGGTGAAGTGGCCATCGCTATTGAAAATTCGCCAGAAATCCCATCCGCAGGAAGATCGTCAATTTATAACAGGTGTAGAGGACAATGCGCTAGCGAAAGAGACCATCACTAGCTCAGTTTTGCACCCCACCCTAGCTCAGTTTTCTCTCAAGTAAATTATCGTTCTGCACGTTCAATAGAGTGCGAATTTTACAGAACGTTACCACTTTTGCCAGAGTTTCCTTCGCCAGCTTAGACCTGGCGAACTGACAAAGTTATGCTACATCCTCCTCAATCTTATGTCAGTGACGTCATATCCTGTATGCAAAAAATTCATAAAAATTTTTAAAAAACGCTGGTGTTTTTTCATATTATAAATTGTCTTGTTACTAAGTTGTAATTATAAAAAATTGTTTATTTTACCATTTGAGGGACATGCCACATTTGTTTTAGGGTGGGCTCATGTCTAGGGCATTAGAGGATCTCTTTTGTCTAATTTGCTGCCTTTGACATTTGTAATAAACAGTGGCCACTTCAAGCATTTGCACCGACATCTCTAATAAAGACATATTTACGACCTATATGTACCCACCCTATTCAAATAGTAGTAGTAAAAAAACTTCAAATTTCAAAGTGTTTTTTGGGCTACTTCGACCATCGAATGGGCTACTACGACCTTCGACTACGACTTCAAATCGAACTATTCGAACTAAAAATTGTTCTACTATTTGACCATTCGATAGTCCAAGTACTGTCTCTTTAAGAAAAAACTTCGACCCCCTAGTTCGCCATCTAAAAGCTACCGAACTCAATGTTAGCCTATGGGGAAGGTCCCCATAGGCTTTCCTAAGTTTTTTGATCGAAGGATATTCCTTCGATCGTTGGATTAAAATCCTTCGAATCGTTAATTTGCAACTGGTTTTCATTTTTATTATTTGTGGCTTTTGAGTTATTTAGCTTTTTACTCAGCAGCTCTCCAGTTCACAGTTTTAGCAATATGGTTGCTAGGGTACAGATTCCCCTAGCAACCGTGCATTGATTTGAATAAGAGACTGGAATATGAATAGGGGAGGGCCTGAATAGAAAGATGAGTAATAAAAAGTAGCAATAACAATACATTTGTGGCCTTGCAGAGCATTTGAAAGCTAGAAAAAGAAGGCAGCAAATAATTCAAAACCTCTAAAAAGAAAAATTGAAGGCCAGTTGAAAAGTTGCTTATAATCAACCATTCTATAACATACTAAAAGTTAACTTAAAGGCGAACCACTCCTTTGAATGAATTTTTTTTCAAAATCAAGTTTAAAAAAACAAACACTAATAAATGAATAAATCTGGCCTCCCTGCAGAAACACAAAAGCATGAACATATTGTTCACATTTCAGTCTAGCTGGTTTGGCATTTAAAAATAAAGTGAGAAAACGGAATGTTGTCATGGTTTATTTTTCTTATGTATTAGCAGTTTTGCGGTATCATTCAGTCTTTGCTCCCTTATAATTAATCATTTTTTGTTTTTTTCATACACATTAACAGAGTAATGTCATTCATACAGTCAGATATCTGTCATATCTACATTATACCCACACCAATCTGGATTTTCCCACGATCTGTGGCCCCTGCTGCAAATGACATAAAGATAAAGTCCCAGTTACTAAGATGTAAGTAAATATTGTGCTGCAGCAACCACTGTTTTTCTAACCCTCTATATGACGAGCAAATGGCGCTTTATTGTGTACCTGTCTGTTTTGATTTCACATTCCGGATTTACCCATTAAGCACTCTGTGTTACTGTTTCCATAGAATTTATGTTGTATAAAAAAGGGACATATCCCTGATTACACTCATTATGTTTCTTAAAGGAAAAATGTACCCTGTCTAGTAGTCTAAATATTTAAGTAACACCAAAAAATGAAAGTCTTTTAAAGTAATTAAAATATAATGTACTGTTGCCATGCAGTAGTAAAACTAGTGTGTTTGCTTCAGAGAGACTACTATAAATTATATCTGGAGGCCCCAAATTTTTTTTTTTACCCTTGAGTCACGTTACCTTCCCATTGTTATATTGTTAGGCTGCTGGGGGGGGGTGATATCACTCCAACTTGCAGTGCAGCAGTTAAGAATGACTGAAGTTTATCAGAGCACAAATCACATGACTAGGGGCAGCTGGGAAACAGACAATATGTCTAGCCCCATGTCACATTTCAAATTTAAATATAAAAAAAAATCTGTTTGCTCTTTTGAAATACTGATTTCAGTGCAGATTTCTGCTGGACCAGCACTATTAACATATGCGTTAAAAAAAACCGTTTTCCCGTGACAGAATGCCTTTAAGGGTGTTAATTACTAAAATCCAAAAACGTCTCATTATTTTAGTAAAACCACTTCGACCAAACTCCCATCCACATTTTTACCTTATTTATCAATAAATTTATTAAAAAAACTGAAAAAGACTCACTAAAATCATGAAAAAATTCAAATTGCACGATTTTTTCAGATTATTGCCTGAAAACAACAAAATATTTGGATTATTGTCGAAACCCAGTGCAGATCATGATATCTTCAGTTGTAAAAGGGACATCTGCCACTGACTTCTGCCTGACAAAATACAAAAGAGAGGGGTTATGGGTGGACTCCAAGGCTAAGTAAAAATGTGCTTAAATACAATGGAAGTGCTACTGATTTGGCCAGTTAACCAATGCACATTCCCTGGTCCCCAGTCCCAATCGTAATTCAGTATATATACAAGTGCATGTATTTACAAAAACAGGGGAGTTTAGTTACAAAGTTATGATCATAAAATTCATAAGCCACCATATCACGCCAAGGTAAACCCCATACGGTGGTCCCTAACTGTTTAACTCTGGTCATAGTATAAAAAGACTTGTACCTCCCTGCATAGTTGCGTTTTTTGGGATAAGTGTCTCCTGGCTTTGGCATTGGTTGCAGTCTGAGGGCTAGGTTCTCCTCAGCCACTAGCTTTTGCGACTTTTAAGAGAGCGAGAGACTGCCCAAACCATTCCCATTTTTTAAAAGCATAGGGCCACCATTTGTTTAAAGGGGTGGATTTGGGGTGCTACAAACCACATGGAAGCTTAGCCGGTAGCTTCTGACTACAATACAAAATAGAAGGGTTGTGGGTGCACGCCAAGGCTTAGTAAAAAATGTGTTTAAATACAACGGAAGTGCTACTGATTTGGCCAATTAATCAATACCCATTTTACTTAGCCTTGGAGTGCACTCTTTTGTATTTCGTATTGACTTCTACATGACCTCGGCAAGTTTGAGATGGAGTATTTTTTAATTTCGGTCTTTAAGCTTCCTTGGGGTTTAGCAAATCTCAAACATTTTTTGATTTTTTTTCCTACTTAAAAATAGGTTTTTTTCCCCTTTAAAACTCCAACCAGAAAAAATCTAAGTTTAGTAAATAACCCCCTTGGTGTTACTACTTTAAGTAGTAAAACTTGCCTGACAAGGGTGACCCTCATCTTGCAATGCACTATTTTGGCCTACAGGTTGAGATAAAGAGTTTGGATCCATGTTCCATAGATCAGATCCAAAAGAAACCCAGACTGAATATAATCCAATATGATTGCACAGCAGTTGTAGGATAGCATATATGGTACAACAACAGTTGGAAATATATATTTATCAAACCACCAAATACTACAAATATCTACAAAAAGTAGGGTAGTGAAGACCCCAACCGGTGTCCCCTCTTCCAAAAAAACACATTCTGAGGCTTCTAAAAAAACAAAGGTTTCACTGGGTGGAGACACTGTTAGACTTCTCCCATTGACTAATATGCAACCTCGACAGGTCTGAGATGCTAATTTTCTAACTCTGACTTTTCCATCCTTGGGGGTTTAATAAATTCCAAAAATTCGTGATTTTTTAAAAGTCTGATTTTATAAAAAAAAATCACATATTTTTCGGGGTTTTTCCGCATGCAGAGTTTAGTAATTAACCCCCTAATTGTCCTAGTTTATTTGCTGTCGTGTACCAATAATGATTTACTACTATTCTATGGGGCAGATTTATCAAATTAAATTCGAAATTAGAATTTTTTTAAAAACTGTCAAATTTGATTAGGGAGATATTCAAATTCAATTTGAGTTTTAAAAAAAACAACAAATTTGATTTTCGAAATTTATCATACTCCGGCCCTTTAAGAACTCGAATTTGACTATTCGTCACCTAAAACCTGCTGAATTGTTGTTTAAGTCAATGGGAGACATCCAGGGATCAATTTGGAGTTTTTCTGAGAAGTTTTTAGGACGATTTAATTCATCCGAATTAGATTAGATTTTTTTAAAACAAATTTCTATTTCTATTTCTATTTCTATTTATGGGAGTTTAGTTTTTAAAAACTCACATGAATTCGAAATTCGACCTTTGATAAATGTGTCTCCCTGTGTTACCGTGTACTGTATATTGTGACATTTATATTCTGTGTGTACTGTATATTGTGAGTGGGTCCCTAAGCTCAGTAAGTGACAGCAGCACAGAGCATGTGCAGTGAATCAGCAGAAAAGAAGATGGGGAGCTACTGGGGCATCTTTGGAGACGCAGATCTTCCCTGATAAAGGACTGCAGTTGCCTTGGGCTGGTACAGAAGCCCAAAAAATTTTACCCTGCTTCTTTAGTTCTCCTTTAATCATACATTTTGTAATGTCTCCTTTTTTATATCTAGGCATCCGACCTAGGCATGGGCCCATGGGTGCCTGTATATAAATATGGCTCTACTCAATGGCCAAATCCTTATGAAACAAAATCAGTATAAACAGCATCCGTGGAGCAGATGTATAATTATGTTATACATCTGCTCTATGGATGCCAAATGAATACTTAGGTACAATAACTCATAAATCCACAGCAGTACTTTATAAAAATATTAATATTCGGCCTATCTTTCTTTCAAAGTAATCATGTGATATATAGTAAAGTAGGGAGCATAGTTACTGCATTTGACTGTTATGGAATGGGACTCCATAATGTGAATAGAGAACCATATACTGTATATAATTGCAATTTTTATAGGAGATTGTTATAATGTAGTGTAACATTTGTGCTATAACTATAAGAACAGCTACCTTGTAGCAATTGTAGCCCTTCTTTCAAGTTGACTAGGTTAGCCAACCCCATTCACAACATCCAAGCTGAGAATACATTAGAATTACCCTGCTTGTATCTCCAGCAGTGAATGGGTGAAGATGAGCCCTCAGCGCATCTTGTGAAATGGAAGGGAATTGAACTGGCCTTGTAGATACAGCTGAAGACATCAAAGGTAGCCAGCAAAGCAAACAGTGCTCAAGCGTGCCTTTTATTCTGAGTTGATATGATGGAGAGGGTTCTGAAATAAATGGGATAAGATAAACTAATCATGCTAGAAAAAAATCATGTTTATTACGTATGACTGGGAGATAACAGGGGTATAAAAGCTGAGATGAGAGGCAGGATCAGATACACAGCCACCTGCCCATCACATTTCTGCTCCTGCCATCCAGGGAATCCATAGTCAAGTCACAATGGAATCAGAAGAGTACAGAAAGAGAGGTACAGTATTATCTGAGGCTAATGGTGCCATTACTTACACATAGCCTGAAATTAAATGCCCTTGCTAGACCTACAACCAATAGAAAGCAGAAATTCTCTAAATTCAACTAAATATTTCCATTTAATCCACAAGCCTAAATCTATCAGCTCAAAATAGCTGGAAAAAGATGATTGAAGATTTATGTCTCCTCTCTTTTTCACGGTTTAACAGGAGCTACCATTAATAATATTTTAATATTCACTTTATGCATTTTTAACTTGCCTTCATGAAAAGTGGGGGTACCTAAACAGAGAGAATTTTAAAAATGATATTATTGTATACAAGAAGGGGACCACTGAGTGGGTTTTACAGCTTGGCTATTTTTGTGCACCAACCCTGCTAATATGATTATTGATGGACCACAGGTAAAGAACTGGTGGATTATATCTGTCAGTATCTGAGCACAGTAAGAGAGAGGAGAGTCAATCCTGACGTGCAGCCAGGCTATATGCGGGCTCTGCTGCCTGACAGCGCTCCAGTGGAATCTGAAAGCTGGGAGAGAATCTTCGGAGATATTGAAGACATCATAATGCCAGGGGTAACATTACACAGAACATTTACCTCCTTTTTCATTTAAGGCTTGTCCATGTCTGTTATAAATGCTCTCCAGATTTCCAATTCCTGTGTATGTGCAATAAAGCCAACAATCACAGATCAGGGAATCCAGAATTGTTTTGCGTGTCCCTCTAGATTTCCAAACCTGCACTGACAGTTGTACATAAAAAGATAAAGGGGGAACTTATGAACGGCGCCTTAATAACATGGTTTATATTTATCTAACATAATAGTGTCCAAAAACACTTCTTCTACTGGGACTCAAGGGTCAAAGTGGGTTTATATCAGTATTCCTGTTTGTGCTCAAAATATATTGCAATCTAGATGAATGAAATTGTTAATAAAAACTGGCTGGATAAGAGACTAAGAGCTCCTATGCACTTTACCCTCGTTTTAGCAGATCCATAAGGATTTACTAAATTAAATCTCTGTTACAGGTGGTCCATTGGCAGAGTCCTCACATGCATGCCTACTTTCCTGCCCTGACATCGTGGCCTTCCCTGCTAGGAGACATGCTTGCTGATGCAATAAACTGCTTAGGATTTACATGGGTAAGTGTTTATACAGTGAAACCTCGATTTTAAGTACCCTGATTTTAAGTTTTCCCTCATTTCCCTCATTTTTACATTTTTTATTTGTGGTCCCACCAGTTTATAATGCATTTCAATGGGGGCCTTTCCCTGATTTTAAGTAATGTTTACCCGGATTTAACATCAAAATTTTGTCCTGATGTTAGAAAAAACAGCTTTTTTCCACTATCAATTTTATTATTTGTGAAATAAGGAAGCTTAAAATACTAACCTGATATATATTTCTCCATGGTTTTGCCTGTAAATGGTCAGTTCCAATTAGTCTGCCCCTTATTCAGTCCTGCACCAATCACTTATTGCTTTAGGTTATGTATATGACTGACAGTTTGGCTTTGCACGTGCCCCCCCATACTGTTTAAACTTTATAATTAACACAGTAAATATTGTATCTCAAAGTAAAAAGGACTCCTGTGCTTATATCCTTTCAGTACTTGAAGAATAAGTCACTTTAAGACATTTCCCTGATTTTACATTTTCCCGGATTTTACATAATTTTTTCCTGGTCCCCTAAGGGTACCACTGTGTCTATCTATCTATCTATCTATCTATCTATCTATCTATCTATCTATCTATCTATCTATCTATCTATCTATCTATCCATCTATCTATGGTTCACATTATCGTTAACTTTTAGTATGTTATAGAATGGCTAATTCTAAGCAACTTTTCAATTGGTCTTCATTATTATTTTTTATAGCTTTTGAAATATTTGCCTTATTCCTCTGATGCTTTTGAGCTTTTAAATTGGGATCACTTGCCCCTTTGAAAAAATAAATGCTCTGTAATGCTACAAATTGTTGTAACATGGTATTTGTAACATATTTGTATTATTCATCTTTGTATTCAGACCCTCCTATTTATATTCCATTCTCTTATTTAAACCAATGCATGGTTACTAGGGTCATTTTGAGCCTAGCAACAAGATTGCTGAGATTACAAACGCGAGAGCTGCTGAATAAAAAGCAAAATAACTCCAAATAATAAAAAATAAAATGAATTGAATGTTGTTTCATGGTCTACATCATATTAAAAATGAATTAAAAGGCAAACAACCACTTTAAATATACCCTGTTTATAACAAGGGCTTTTCTCAACGCTGATTATTACAACATAGCATTTCTTATCCGAGTGTTGTACACTTATACTGTACATAAAAGTAGCAAATGCCATGTTATTTACCTTGTCCAGGCATTCTCTGTATAATACCCAGTTCTCTATTTTAAGAGATTCTATTATAGATACAATGTTTTGCTATTTCACAAAAGATAATGGTTCTATAAAAACAGATTCACTAACATTTTGATTAAGTAATAGTCACAGCAGTTTTGTGATCGTTGAGGAGAATCTAGCTATATTTTTACTAGAGCACAGGCTTAGGCAGTTAAAATGGGTGAGAAGATGTTCAGGAGTGTAAACAGTTACTAATATACCTTATTTTTGATGGTTAGGCTTCCAGTCCAGCATGCACTGAGCTGGAAATGAACGTGATGGACTGGTTGGCTAAAATGTTGGGTCTCCCGTGCCAATTTCTCCATCATTATCCAAACAGCAAAGGAGGAGGTGTACTCCAGGTAAGCCCCTCTGTGTTCTTGTTAAGCGTGTCTTAAAGTATTGCAGTCGTCATCATAAATATATATAATGTCTGTAGGTATAGGGGAACCGTGGCAGTTACAAAATTGGGTGATGATGTGATTTTGACCAGTGAGGAGCAACCAGATATATATATGTACATTCTGTATAATTTATTTATGTTTTCCAATGCTCAGATGCAGTTTATATTACATGTACGCTTCACCAATAAAGGCAGGTGAAGATTAAGATCAATCCACTATATATAAAATGGGATTCAAATTTTCAAATGTTTTTTGGGGAGGGGATAGGATCTTGTCGGGACCTTTTAATTGTAGACAATTGAATATTTTTAGAACATACATTTTTTGAGCTTTTTAAAGGGCACCTGTTGCCAAAATATTTAATCCCAAACCAAAGGTTCTGGCTAATAGTGCCCACACTCCAGTTGAGGGGGGGGGGTAACAATAGTTTTTAAAAATGCCCCCTGCAAGTGCTTTACTACCTCCACCAGGTGGTAGCTCCCAGTTCAAGCGGCCATGTTGGAGCACACACATGCACATATTGAGCAACTTGCTCATGTACATGCATGTGACTTCAGAAGTGTGATATGGACATACTTACACTCAGTACGGCTGCTTGCACCCGGAGTTTCCTACCACTGGGAAGGGGCAATTTAAAAAAACAAAACAAAAAACTACAGTTACCCCCCTCCCACACCTTTAGCTGGGGATTTTATATTTTGCAGTAGGTGCCCTTTAAACTCAGGTATCTACACAGTTTATATTTATTAAAGTGTGTGTGTGTTGCTTTTCAGAGTACAGTGAGTGAATCAACCTTAATAGCTCTTCTGGCAGCAAGAAAGAACAAGATTCTGGAAATGAAAACCTCTGAACCAGATTCAGATGACTCCCAACTGAATTCTAGACTTGTTGCATATGCTTCCAACCAGGTAGAGTTCATAGTGAGCATTATATGCATATTCACACAAATCTGTGGTGAGAACAGCTATAGTTCCCTTGTACTTCTTTGGGATCTCTCCATAAAATTGGAGAGGTTAAAGTCTGGCCACAAGTGGCTGTACGATTGACATTACTGAATTTAAAGTACTGCACTAAAAAGATGATATACGGGATTAGTGCTCATGCTTAATTATACTGAGAGAATAAAATTCTGTGCATGCAGATTCCCCCCAGGAGCTGCTGATGGATTCTGTTCTCAAGCTAACCTTGGTAATAGTACCTTGACCTTGAGGAAGAACCATCTCATTGGTTATTTGGGCAGTTTTTCTGTGCTGAGAAGTGATGTCTCTATGCTCTCACAATGGTAACGCCTTTGTACGTCTGTAAGTTCTTATGTCATAGGTTCCCAAGTTTATCAATACTCTGTGTTTTTGAGTTCAAAATCCATGGAGCTTGAGTTCATTAAACTTTATCTTTTTTTACCATAAGTAGTCTCTGTTATGTGTAATTCTCATGACAATACATTAATACACCTTGAAGGATTTAGATTCAAGCTGATGAACCTTCTCTTGATTTTCTTTGATCCCCTTGAGTGTCTATGATCCCCAGGGCCGGAACTATGGGTAGGCAGAGTAGGCACGTGCCTAGGGCACAAAGCTGAGGGAGCGCCAGGCATGTACCTTCTCTGTCGCCTACCACCAAGTTCGGTCCCCAATCTACCCGACTGTGGTTGCTATTTTTTAGTCTATTACACACTTCATTTCGTGCATGCGAGCATGAACGCTAATCCGCGCATGTGCACGCTCAGCCGGCAGTTCGGCTGTGCGTGCACCTCAGGCCACCCTGGCCCGGCTCTGATGATCCCCATATGATCACATATAGTTTCAGCTGTTAAATAGAAGGGGCAATATGTCTTGGCTTCTAAGATAAAATGGCCAAATGCAGGTTAGCTTTTGAAATAAGTGAAATGGTCTAGTAATGAAAAATGTCAAGTATCATCTGCTCAGCCAGTGTTTTCTTTGTGTTACATTGTAGGCTCATTCATCTGTAGAAAAGGCAGGTTTGATTTCGCTAGTGAAAGTTCGATTTCTGCCAGTAGATGAAAATTTTTGCCTTCGTGGGGATACCCTGAAAGCTGCGGTGGAAGAAGACAGAAACCGTGGACTTGTCCCTGTCTTTGTGAGTAGGATGGTTGCACACTCATTTACATTTCAGAATAAAGACCTAAAAGTCAATTTAGCAAAGACCAGAAAGACATCTGAATTTCCTCTACCTCTCCTTAAATGTATTACCTACAACCAAACAGACCAGCAGATGGCACTGTTGTTTCAATTTAATGATATCAGTAGCTTAAATATTTGCTAATGTCTTGAAATCTTGAAAAAATATAATTAATTTCAATTGCAAAAGTGGTTATAAAAGAACACTGAGCAATTTTACATTTAATTGTTTTTAGGGTTTACATATCATTTTAGAAGAGGCATTTGTGGAGGTTATTTAAACATAATGATTATTCAATGAACTAGTTGCTTGATTTTTTTTTTGAGAGCACAAAGGAATCCCATAAAAATTAAATAAATGTCATGTTATAGAATTCTGTCCCTGAAGCAGTTACACAGACAGAAACATTAGATAGTTTAAAGGAAGGATTAGATGCCTTTACAGCACCATTATAATTCATTCTTGATATAATAAGGAGGAAATTTCGTCTTATTCAGAGGCAAGTCAGAGACAGCTAAAGATGTGTTTCACCTTCCCGTGCATAGCCTAGGAGTAGGTAGGTATGATTTATTTAAGCAATAGATTGAGCTTGATGGCGAGTTGTATCTTTTAATCTCCAATTACAATATAAATATGACAAATAACAAATATTATTCAGAGTTTCCTAGGTTCCATAGGAGTAGAATATTTTTCACTATCTTGCTAGAAATCATTATCACAAACACACATTTTTTTCACAAGTCTGCTTTTTGTTCTAGGTATGTGCCACTTTGGGTACAACTGGCGTCTGTGCATTTGATAACCTGGCAGAACTGGGGCCAATCTGTAAGTTGAACAGTCACACGTTGTGCTGTGCCGCTAAATATGTTTCCTTTTCCTTGTGCTAAGTTCAGTTTCATTTTTCCAGGTGCCAGAGAAAAACTGTGGCTGCACATTGATGCGGCTTATGCAGGCACTGCTTTCTTGTGCCCAGAATTTAGGACATTGATGAATGGAGTAGACTATGCGGATTCATTTACATTCAATCCATCCAAGTGGATGATGGTTCATTTTGACTGCACTGCTTTCTGGTGAGTCCCAATAGTGAGTGTTAGATGTAGCATAGAATGCACATGCCCATGACAGAATGGGGAACATTTTGCTCTATCCTTGGGTGTAAGGGCAAGATACATAATTGTGTACTGTATAACTCATTCTAAACCAGTAATCATGGGGAGAAAGAATTAAATATAAGTGTGAACACAGGTAAAAGTAGCAAATATTTTCCCTGTACTCTCAGTGTTTTTCAAACTGTAAGGCCATAGTTATTATGTACAACATAGCTCCCCTGCATGTTCATAAATGCAAACTAGAGAGAATATAAAGAGTATACAACAGTGATCCCCAACCAGTAGCTCGTGAGCAACATGTTGCTCTCCAACCCATTGGATGTTGCTCCAAGTGGCTTCAAAGCAGGTGCTTATTTTTGAATTCTAAGCTTGGAGGCAAGTTTAGGTTGTATAAAGACCAGGTGTACTGCCAAATAGAGCCCCAATGTAGGTTGACAATCCATACAGGTGCTACCAAATGGCCAATCACAGCCCTTATTTGGCACCCCAAGAACATTTTTCACGCTAGTGTTGCTCCCCAAATCCTTTTACTTCTGAATGTTGCTCATGGTTTCAAAAGTTTGGGTATCCCTGGTATACAAGAATATATAAGACATATTTCCTTTTGTGTGTGCTTATTTTGAACCTAATTCCACTGGGATTCTCTTCATGCTTTGATATGTCCTCTGTCACCAGGGTGGAGAGCCATGAGACTGACCCTTGTTCCTGACTATTCTTATTTAACAGGGGTGGGTCACTTGGTAAAAACCTTCTAAAGTAGTAAATTACCGGTCACATAATCAAGGAGCTTCCTCTATCTCCCGATCTGCTCAGGCAGACAAATTCATACATGGGTTCTATTCTAAGAAGGAGGCAAGCACAGTGCACTTATTACGTTGCTATATCTGATTTTATTTATTTATCAAAATCTCAATAGGGTGAAAGATAAATACAAATTACAGCAAACTTTCAGCGTCAATCCTATTTACCTCAGGCATGCAAACACGGGGGCTGCGACTGACTTCATGGTAAGTGTGTCTGTGTTTCATTTATTAACCTACCTGAACTCACTGTAATATGCTACAGTGAAAGTAACAGATATAAATACTCACTAAACAACACTATATTTCTGCTCTCTCTTCCAACCACAGCACTGGCAGATTCCTCTGAGCCGACGGTTTCGCTCATTAAAGCTCTGGTTTGTAATTCGGTCCTTTGGAGTGAAAAATCTGCAGGCGCACATCAGACATGTAAGTGTAATTTATTGTCTGGACATACTGATATTAAACTGCTGTAACAGATGCATGTCTATTTTTACTGTAAGAGTGCGATAGTTTTAGGCATTTACTGTGAAATTTAAACCTCAAACAAACGTAACATAATAAAGGGAAACCAGGAATCTCCATCAAAAAAGGGGCCAGTGCTCCAGGTTACAGTTCCCCTGCAGCCTAATTTAGCAAACACATTTTATCAGACCAGCACCATATACACAGCATAATATGCAAAGCTCCCAGCAAACAATATATCATGGGGGGTTTCTGCAAAGTAGATAATAATACAGCAAATGAGGCTGGCTGCATTATAGTCTCTGAATGCAGACGAGGCATAGGGTACTCACCTCTTGTTAAGGAGAAGATGAAAGCAGATGCTATTTTATACCACAGTGAAAGTGGTCCTAGAAGAATCACTGTCTATGTCTACTTTGTAAATGACATAACTACCAGAAGTGGATGCATTTTGATTGTTCCATTTTTTTGATTCCTTTCTTGTTAATATTGTTACTTTATATATAATTAAAAAATTGACCGGACTTATTCAAAATTAGAAACAATGATTTAGTCAAAGTTTCAGCCCTGCACTCCGGCCTGAGTGTAATATGCAATATGGCATGTCTATATATATTTTCATAGTTAAATCTACCTACACTGCTTCAAATGAAAGTGCTTTTCTTCTAGTCTGAAAGGGTGGTCTCTGGTACGGTGATCATCTTTATGGGTAAAAAGGTCCCCTGCTATTTGTCTATAATGTCCTCTAATGTACTTGTAAAGTGTAATCATGTCCCCTCGCAAGCACCTTTTTTCCAGAGAAAACAATCCCAACCTTGACAGTCTACCCTCATAATTTAAGTCTTCCATCCCTCTAACCAGTTTAGTTGCACTTAGTCTCTGCACTCTCTCCAGCTCATTTATATCCCTCTTAAGGACTGGAGTCCAAAACTGCACTGCATACTCCAGATGAGGCCTTACCAGGGACCTATAAAGAGGCATAATTATGTTTTCATCCCTTGCGTTAATGCCCTTTTTTTGCAAGACAGAACTTTATTTGCTTTAGTAGCCACAGAATGACACTGCCCAGAATTAGACAACTTGCTATCTACAAAGACCCCTAGATCCTTCTTATTTAAGGAAACTCCCAACACACTGCCATTTAGTGTATAACTTGCATTTATATTATTTTTGCCAAACTGAATAACCTTGCATTTATCAACATTGAACCTCATTTTCCAGTTTGCTGCCCAGTTTTCCAACTTAGACAAATCGCTCTGCAAAGTGGCAGCATCCTGCATGGAACCTATAGTTCTGCACAATTTAGTATCATCTGCAAAAATAGAAACATTACTTTCAATGCCCACCTCCAGGTCATTAATAAACAAGTTGAAAAGCAAGGGACCTAGTACAGAGCCCTGCGGTACTCCACTAACAACACTGGTAAAATAGATTTGCTGCTGATGAATACATTTGGCTTAAAAAACATTCAATTACAAGTTGGATTCAAAGTTATTATTAGTAAAGTTTTCCATTTAAGTTGCCCTAAAAGACAACAGCTTGAGGACAAACTATTATCTGCACAGGATAACGACTCTCTGTATAACAGCATTATTAAGCCGTAACAACAGTTGAAACAGTATTATGGTTTCTGTAGGCTGCACAGAGCAGTCGAGAAGCAATGAAGCAACTGATTCTGCTGTAGGGCAGTAATGGTTCTAGTCACCTGGTACAGAAACAACAAATGATATATAATTAGCTTGAAATAAGCAGAAATACCACATTTATCAGCCAAAAACTGCTGACTCCGCCCTTTCAGACCAAATTGGCATCTTAATGGTCAGTCTATGTGGTCTCTCTGACTGCCTGTGCATTAGTAGCCAAAGTGGGCAAACATCTTTCCATTCATTCCCTGCATTAGGCATTCAATCCAGTTCTTACAATAATAATACCATGAATGAAACCATTTACTGTTTACAGGGGGCGGAGCTAGCTAAATATTTTGAGTCGTTGGTGATTAATGACCGGATGTTTGAAGTACCTGCAAAACGGCACCTTGGACTGGTTGTTTTCCGATTAAAGGTGAGGTGTTAACCCTAATACTGGTTATCACAATCTTTTAGCATAGTACTGATCCTTATGCTCTCATATAAGTCTTCAATAAACTATAAGTGCTTCACCGCAGTGCTGCCTATTATAAATAAAAACCCAGAGAGTTGCTTCTAATTATGAGCGAAATTTTTATAATCGTCTCTTAAAATAATGGTTATTGCAAGACTGGATATCATGGATGTTATCCACTTAGCTGCTGCTTTGGTTAAAAGAGAAGGAAAGCTACCAAGGAAGTTTATTGGCAATAGATTAGCCACAACAGTGCAATTTAGAATGCCATTTTTATTTTTTAGAATGCTTTTCTATACAAGAGTAAACTGCTAGAAACTCTATCTGTTTGTTTAAGATAGCAGCTGCCATATTAGCTTGCTGTGACATCACCCTGCTCCCTCATAGCTCTGAGCTTAGATTACAGCAGGGAGGGGAGGAGGGAGGGGGAGAGGAGCAAACTGAGCATGCTCAAGCCCAAGCCCTGGAGGTTTAAACTGAAAACAGGAAGTCTGATACAGAAACCCATGTGTACACAATAGAAGGAAAGAAATGTGGTGTTTCTTTTGAGAGAGGACTCTGAGCAGCATTACTTTGAGGGGTTACTAGTGTATACATATAGACCTTTCTGATAAAGCTTACTTAGTTTTAAACATTTCTTCTCCTTTAAATGATGAACGTAGCTATCTTGAAATATTTAGCCAAGTTAGGAACAGACAGTCCCCTTCATTAGTTGCATCCAGTGGCTAAAAACCTTAGTAAGAAATGTAAGACTAGTTACTATGATTTCAAAATATAGTAACTAGTAACCCATAGAAACAAGATGGTATTTATGTTTGAAAGCAAATATCTGATTGCTTGCTATGGGTTTTTCAAGATCTGGACAAATGTTTCACCTTTTACATTACTCCATTTATGATGTTCATGTTCATCTAGCTGTAATTATCACTTATTATCTGCTATGCTGTTATTTATCTGTTATTTGCTATTTTTTTAAATCAGGGTCCAGATTTTTTGACAGAGGAAGTTTTGGTAGAGCTGACCAAGTCTGGAAAAATGTACCTTGTACCGGCCACTATCAATGATAAGTTTGTTATACGTTTCACTGTCACATCTCAGTTCACAACCAGGGAAGATATTTTGAGGGATTGGAACCTGATTCAGCAGAGTGCCATCAATGTCACCAACCTGCACCATGAAACTGTTATCTCTAGCTGTCCTACTCCTAGCGACAACAAGAATACACTGAATACATTCAACACCAAATATGATGACAAGGAAAACGGTTTCCAGAAGATCTCTAACCAGCCAAAACATGGGGTCCTCCAACATAAAGACTGGGTAGAATCAATCTCTGAAGATGACCTAGATCCTTTCGATGACTGCTTCCCAGAGAATGAGCCGGTAGCAAGCAAGCACAGGAGGGCATCATTCCTGTACAAGTATTGCTCAGTGCAAGAAAAGAAAACAGCCCGCTCCCTTAGCTGCAACAGTGTTCCAGTACATAATGCTGAAAAGCTACGAGGGGAATCTCAGAAAGGTGACAGCATAGCTTCCAACATCCCAGGAAAGGTGATGATTCTAGAAAAAAATGCTTTTAGAAAGTTAATCAAGTTCTACAGTGTCCCAAGCTTTCCGGAATTCCGAATTCAGTGTGGCCTTCAGTTTCCTTGCTGCCCCTTAGAGGCGTTTGTTTAAAAAATAATATGATAACTCTAATAAACTCAGTCTTAATGTACTGCAGAGCTGATTGTTGATTGTAAGGTTAGATTTTAGAAGGCTCCCTAATTTAAAGGGCCAGTACAATGAGAAGAAGCACTTTCTATACATTCAAATATAATCTATTGTCATATAGAATATATAATAAGCTAGTGGTCCCCAACCAGTGGCTCGTGAGGAACATGTTGCTCATCAACCCCTTGGATGTTCCTCCCAGTGGTCTCAAAGAAGGTGCTTATTTTTAAATTCCAGGCAAGTATTGGTTGCATAAAAAAACAAGTTTATGGCGAATCAGAGACCCCTGTAGGCTGTCAGGCCACATAGAGCAACTAAATAGCCAATCATATGCTTTATTTAGCACCCCTCAATGAACTTTTTTCATGCCTGTGTTGCTCCCCAAATCTTTCTACATATGAATGTGGCTCATGGGTAAAAAAGGATGGAAGCATTTTTTTAAACCTAAAGTGCCATATGGGTCATTGCTAGTTTACACAAGCAAACTATTTTTGGTCAAACAAAAAAAGCCAAATTGTGCCTCTTTTTAGCCATGGCAGACAAAGAGCTACAGTATGTGGGTGAAATAGATACTTTTTAAGCTGTACAGAAATTATACATTATATTTGAATTTATATGACACTTCGTTTTGCTTGATATTGGCCCTTGGCATGCAATACTCCAATCAAATTTACTTGCACATTTTGGGGGATCAATAATTTCATATGCAATCTGCTTTCTTATTGTGCATTGGCATATACGATTCAATAAAAGTAAATATGTATATGTATGTATATCCACAAGTCTTATCTACTTCAAGAGATGATTGTATGTGACTAGTGAGTGGATAAAGTATTGGCAGGCTCCTTTTTCTCTTCTGTAGCACAGCACTGTATTGGGAAGGGGCACAGGTCATCATAGTATTGTAGCCTATGAAAGCCTTGCACTATCATCAGCTCAGCATGAAAAGGCATAGAAACCCCCCCCCCACCCATTATATGTATCCACATGAGATGTAACATCTGCAACAGATACACACCACATTGACTAAAACATGGAATCAACTAAACTGACCCTGAAATCTTCTAGTTTTGGAAGGCCTTTTTAGGTCGGAACAAATGTTTCAGATATGGTTTTTTGTTTCTTTAAAAATCCAGTGCTTCTTCAGCATACCATTTCCCAAATGATTAGTGGGCTAATAATAGGTGTACCTTAATTGGGGTGAATAATTGCACCATTTACAGGTGTATGTTTGCTTAATTTTGCTTAAGTAAGAAAGGGTCCCTAATGTGCTAAAATATTCTCAGAATAAATGAATTCCAGTGGGATCTAGAGAGCTCACTAGAGAATAAACCTTGTTATTTTAATGTTCTATTAGTGTATAGGGGTGCGTGTATGTGTCGATTTTCTATGCATAATGGGACCCAAATACATTCACATTGACTTCGGACTCAGCACAAAAAAATCTTCTCATTATGTCATTGGAAGTTATTCTATAGGTGTTGGAGAAAAGATATGAATATACTCTTTTAATATGGTAACAGTTTATTGGTTACACTTAAATCCTTCCATTCTTCTGTGGCTCTCACTTTCTGCAGCAGTGTTTTCATTTATTTTACTACATTTCTGGTGTGTTCCACAGGCGTGGATTTGTGGGTAGGCAACAAAGGCCCGGGCCTAGGGGGGCAAATTACTAAGGGCGGCATGCTGCCCCCTAGCCACATCTGACCTCTGGTCCCCAGTTCTGGCAATCTAGGGAACTGTTTACGAAGTAGGTGAGCAGTGGGGCTGTGAGGAAGGGGGTTGTGTGTGGTGTGCTAGGTGTGTGAGAGCGGGTCAGGGGCAGAAAGGTGTACAAACAGGTAGGAGAAGATGTGTGTGCAAGCAGGTCGGAAAAAGGCAGGTCGGAGCAGAGAGGTGTGCAAACTGATAGGGGACAGGGATGTGTGCGAGTGGGTCGGAACAGATGGGGGAACAAGCAGGTTGTGAACATTTGGGGCACTGTTTTAAAAATCCAGCTTTGGTGTTAGATGGGAGATCTCTAGTGTACATTTCTCCTATACTGAAAGAACTGAAATTCTGCTGTAAAAGGACCACAATCATGAAAATGTAATATAAGCTTCATAATACTAAAAAAAGAAACTTATTTCACTATCCCTCCCTCAGCATCTATTTCTCTTCATCCTCTCTTCATGCAGGAATTGGGTATCAGATTTTGTTTGACAATTAGCTCCAATATATCTTTTAGTGGGAGTTCCCTTTCTTAGCTGATTTATTGCTCAAATAACTGGTTCCAGCACAAACAAAATCTAAAAAAATAACTCTGGCACAAATCCAAACTATAATTTGCATATGGAAATTTGGGAAAGGAAGGGGTTGGGGGGGGATATGCACTTTTCTTGTTCAGGTGATGAAAACTCAAAGGATTTTAAGAATTCAAATTCAACCAAATCCTTAAAATCTGAAAAGGACCTAATGCCAAAATATGCCTGTTTTAACCAGAAAAGTCAGAAAACCACTAATGGGAAAATGTGAAGATCATAACTTTTATCATCATGCAGTCTGGATTCTGAAAGTAACATTATAATTGATATTTTTTAAAATCCTGAAGATACATCAGTGTTTAGACCCTGATCTGCCGACACTATTGAGTTACATAGGATAGGATGAATGGCAAGAAGGTGAAGGTCATTGCCCCCATAAACCTAAATTATGAGAAGGTATACACTTCAAGTAAGAAACATGCATTACACGAAAAAAGTTTATAGATACAGAATAAAAATGTGTGCCAATGTAGAGCCTTTATGACCCCTTTAGCAAAGCCAATCAATGTCGTTGAAGTAGTTTACATGTTACTCTTATCCCAATAAAGAGTTGTTCCCCTTTTGTCTTATAGCTAGTATCCATAACAAATACATCCACTGAACATACCCCCATGATAAAAATAAACCCAAGCTATTCCAGTAATACATTTAATCCCAAGAGACCTGCTTCTTTCTCCATCAATACTCATATTTCGTAATGTATTACAAGAACTGTACTAAATGAGCAGCGCTGAGCATTGCAGCCATATTACAACACATGCCGCTAAACTTGTTTATTTTAGTTACCTATGTTGAGGGCCAGACCTTACAAATTGGTCCCTATGGGTCCCTAAATAATGCCCTTGAGGAAAAGATGTTGTTACTAAGTAACCCTCTTCAGAAAGGACAAACATACACTTATATTAACAATATCTTTTAATTAAATGAAAAACAAGATCTGTGTGTGGCTTAACCCAGAGCAAGATTCTTGGATCTTACAGTTTAATCCTTTTCATTTTTATATCTTCATAAATGGTTTGAGTCATTGGCACATATTTCCTTTCTCGCTCATCCAAAAAATAGAGGGGGTCAGAGATAATGGCTGGATCAAATCCTTCCTTTGCCAGCCCAACTTTACGCTGTTTAAAGGTTCCTGTGATATCCATGGAATTCTGCATTAAAGACAACGTTAGCAGTAAATGTATACATGTCTCGGTATGGTAGCAATGTTTGGCTTTCCTTACTCTAAAACATTTAGATAAATAAACAGCTCTATCTAGTCATAATTACAATGTATTTTCTACTTAAAATAGAGGGTACTTGTCATTGTAAAGTTATGGAATATAATATTCTTCAGAAGCTGCTACAGAGGCAGAAATCATATCTCCTCCTGTGCCATTGCCCTTTCATGAAGGGAAAAGTACATGTACAGATAATTATAGCATTGCAATGTTAGTAGTATATGTTCTCCTTGCCGGAAATGCAGGTATGGAAAAGGCAGTGCAACTTTTACTAAATGAAAGAATGCAAGCAAAAACAGGTTTAAAAACTTGCAATGGCAGACATCTGATATCTCAGTTTTTACATTCTTTACATAGAGACAACTATTATTGCTATGTATTCTCCAATACAGTGATCCCCAACCAGTGGCCTGCAAGCATCATGTTGCTCAGCACCTCCTTTGGCATCAAAGCAGGTGCTTATATTTTTTTTTTCAGTTCCTTACTTGGAGGGATATTTTGGAGGAATAAAGATACAAATTAACTGCCAAACAGAACCTGCATGCTGGCAGTCCACATGGTGCAACCAAATAGCTAACTACAGCCCTTATTTTGCAAACCCCCAGGAATGGTTTTCATGATTGTGTGGCTCACGGCTAAAGAATGTGTTAGTTAAGGTGCAGTACAGTTATGAGATCCTATCCAAAGATTTGATATGTCATACCTGGATCCTAATAAAGCGAGGCCTTGCATAGTTTGGCAGGAAATCTCTGACATGTGAGTATAACTTTCGCCCATCAAATACATCCTCATCGTACAATATCAGAGCTGCCATTCCAATTCGGCCTTCATGATCTATCAAAACAGATTGTCAGTCAAATGTATATCAAGTCAATAAAGAACAGTCTGAACAGTAATGTTACTATATGCTGCAGGGCCTGGGTGCAGGTAGTGAAGCCGCTCCCCCCCCAAGACAATTTTCGCCGGTAGGGTGTGGGCCCTGGTGCAGTCGCACCCCCCTGCAGTTCTGCCACTCTCAAGGAAAGGCAAGACTGAGAATAGGATGGTAAAAGTCTACTGCATTGGATTCTGTCTCTCAAATATCCCTAAATATGAAAATCTGCCATTCCTTCCAAAAAAGTATATAAAAAATGACATGCTATAACTCTATACTATAGCAGCCATTCTGTATCCTATTCTAGCAGGCCTCTCTTACTAGTGATACTGGCACATGCCTATCAATTTGTTTTATCATATTTTCAAAGATTACAAACTGTATCGCACACTATAAATTTTGATCCCCACTACTTGCACCTCAGCAATCAAATATGCAATGGGTCTCCTTCCACTCAGCAATGGGGCACCGTGAGCAGCCCTGCAAACCTTATTATCAACATGTGATCTGAACTAGCACCAAAGGAACCATAGCAGTAAAGATCTGTGCCTCCAAAATGGTCTCAGTAGCCCCCATCTTTTCTGCTAAAAAGTCAAAATACAATAGTTCAGATTCACGTTAAATGACAGCAGAGAAACCAGCTCATTCTGCTTCAGAATTTGTTATCAACCCTGTAGCATTAGCTTATACTGTATGACAGATGAAATTTCCCCTTCTGCAAATGTTTTGATTTGTGCAGCAGCAGCAGCAACGGCAGCTCAGGGCACACTGAACATTTGCAGTGCCACTGACACACAAGATCAGACTATGGAGAGCTGCTGTGATCAAAACTGTGATGGCTTGGGTCATTACTATTACAGGGCTGCTGAACCTCTGAACTGGTGCAGGATATTCAGTGTATAAAATACAGGATTTATAGCCATATTCTTTACTTTAGCAGCCAGTCAATCATTAGGCATGCCAGAGCCCCACATATAATGTATATTACATTTGCAAGTAATGCCATACTTGGTACAGCGACACCGTATACATTAACTTCTTGGATAAAATTCACAACGCCCAGAATATCAGCAACTTCTGTTGTTGCTACATTTTCTCCTTTCCATCTGAAAAAAATGTCAAAAAAACCTCTTAGATATATATTTACCATGGAATGTTTGTTTTTGTTCTCCTGATGAAGATCCCTGTGGGGGATCGAAACGTTGAGCTTCAATAAACAACTCTTTTGTTTTCTAACCTTCTACAAAACCTGTGAGTGTCGCTACTTTCGATTCTGCATATATATATATATATATATATATATATATATATATATATATATATATATATATATATATACTGTATATGCAATTAATATCAGTTAGCATGTAATTGCTGTACGAATGCTAATTTCCTGCTTAACAGGTATGTTTTGTAATGGAGGTGCAATAGAGTGGACTCAGCCTATGAGTAAGTGCCCCCAACAGGCACGAAACGTGTTAGGCCTCCAATCATTATGTCCTAATAAATGTTTTTGTACTTTTAATTACTCTTGATAGATTTTGTTGGAGGGACTCACAATTGTTGTTTTCTTCATGCAATAGAGTGGAGACAAACTGAAAATATTGGAAAGACAGATTGACCAATAGAAAAGACACAGGCATACTGCCCAATGGATTTTATAGGCAAAAGAAACTGCAATGAAAACCACTAACACACTGGCAGAAGCAAACTCATTAAAGTGGTTGTTCACCTTTACATTAACGTCTAGTATAATGTAGAGCGTGATATTCTGATATTTGAGGTTTTTGATTTATTTAGCTTTGTATGCAGCAACTCTGCAGTTTGCAGCAATCTTGTTGCTAGGGTCCAAACAAGAGACTGGAATATGAATAGGAGAAAATAGAAAACAAAGGTTATCATGATTTGGAACCCTACCTGAATGTGTCTCCGACTCGGTCATGAAAATAGATAAAGTTTTGTTGGTCAACTGTTAAAAGGTCACCAGAATTAAAATAGACATCGCCTTTTCGGAACACGTCTCTCAGTATTTTCCTTTCTGTTTTGTGTTTATCCCCAGCATAGCCTTCAAATGGAGACATTGAGCTAATCTTACAGAGTAAAAGCCCTGGTTGGCCTGGAAAAAGATCAAACAACACTGTATTTCTTCTCTGTAAATATTACATAGAAATATATGATGTTAAACAGACTAATTGATTGTATATGGGCCATTATACATCTGTGCAGAATTCCACGGGAATATCCATACACGTGGAATTTATGCATTTTATCTATGCATAATCTATTTTATCTATGCATAATTTAGAGTCCATAGAACAACTCCCATTTACTTTGGGTATTGCCCTGGCAGTGCCCTTTCTTCCTGTTCTTCTGACATAAGAGACTTCTTACAATTTAAATGTAAAATGTAGCTTGGCCCTATGTCACATACTAAGGAATGGTGAGGATGGTACCCTTAAATACCTTTGACTGATATGAAATGCCAAATGGGTTCATCCATCCTGCCAAATTCTTTGAACCTTTGCTGTATGTATAGAATAAAAAGGGGTAAAAATGATTAATTTCAATGTACTATCCTGTACTGCCACAGGCAAAACACCTGGGTCTGCACCTACACCTGAGGTTTGTAATAGTTTTTTTTTCCATCAGTGGGAAACAACTACCACTAATTCTATTTGAAAACTAATAATCTTAATTTCAGTAACAGCACTGTTTATCATCATCTGTAATGTTACACTGTGGGTTTGTTTCTGCAGCTTTTGCTGTGTGCAGTATCACTAAAGGCTAACTTTACACATTGCTGGAATTATAAATGACGGATATGGCAAGATAAAACTGATACTATACCTTTGCATGCTTTGATACAAAATCCCTTAGCATCCCTCACAGGCTCATCCTTTTCTATATCATATTTTATAAAGTCATAAGAGTGTAATACCTGGAAAAATATAGGCAGGGTTACAAAGCATAATAAAAATATAATCCACAAATCATGCCACCCCACCATTCACCAGTTTAAAAAAACAACAGGATTTAAGATCCACCTTCCAACTGTTCTTATATATATATATGTGCCACTTATTATTTGAAGAAATTTGATTCTATTTGGAAAGTACTAAATCAAATAAGAAAGAACATGTTTGGGCTCCCCAGGAAAGGCATCTTGGAGCACTAGGCAGAATAGGTGGCATGGCAACAAGAAGTAAGCAGCCCAATGGTGGATCTGAGGTGGCCAGAGTTGCCAGGAGTTACAGAGAAGGAGGAGGTAGGGGACTAGTAAAAGTGAGCAGCCTGGTGATCAGTAGCCATTTTAGTCAGAGTTAGTAGTAGAAGATCTCCCTCCTTATGTTAAGTTGCAGGGAAGGGGTCAGGGAAAGGGGGTGGAGAGGGTGGTGGGGGCAAGACTAGTGTCAAACCAGTGTAGGTTGTAATGGCTCATGAGTAAAAGCCAGAAAATGGGGGGTTCCCAAAGTTTGAGAGCTCGGTTATGTATTGGAGTATCCTTCCGGGCAGTGTCCTTGGGTTGGAAGGTGACAAGAGAGAGATTTGTTGTGGAGCTTGCTGAACTGGTGTTTGGGATTGCTGGTGAGTGGCCTCTAGGATAGTGGGGCTATGAGACTATGAGTCTAGAGTCATTCAAGAATTTGTGTTGCTTTACATGAGCCACCTGCCAAATGAGTTATAAGGAATTAATGTCAGATGCAAATCTTTGTTAACAAATTGACAGTTTAGTACAGGTTAAGGTTAATACATTTGTGTTAATAAACGGAGTTGCGTCTTTTGTTAAAAGTGTCGGTATTGGAGCAGGATAAGTACATGAAAACTGGGGGGGAGGGGTAAACATTGACTCTTGATGCCAAGTAATGGACGTTTGATCCACTACTGAAATATGAACAGGTAACCTTAGGGTGATTTCATTATTTAGTCAATCACAGTAGGCTGCAAGCAGGTCAGATAGGAAAAATCATCACTGATATAATGGGATCTCAGCTAAAGTCCTATAACATAGTAATATAATATAGTAAAACTTACACTAACCATCCACAAATGTGCTATTATACTGTTTGAAACGGTTAGAAAAAAAGTTCAAATAGTTAAAAACAGAGTAAAACTATATTTCATTTGGGAGAGAAAGGAAGTAATTGGCACTGTAGACTAAAGAAGGTTCCCATTTCAAAACAAGATAAAATAACGTTTATACATTATAATAAATGACTAGGTGCAACACAGCGCTCTTAAACACATGATTTATGTATCATGACAGTAGTACTGGTTACTGAATGTACCTTATCAAATTTGCTGACTCTTCCCACAGAACCAACAATGTTGGTGTAATTCACAAATGCTACATTTCCTTCTGTGGATGCATAAAATTCATAGATTTGGACTTCCCCAAATCTCCTAAGGAACTCACTCCATACATCAGTGCGGAGACCATTTCCTATAGCCATCCTTACATTATGTGAAGCATCGTCATCACTCTGAAGATAAAAAAAAAGAATAAGGCATAACCATTAAATATGAAAAAGCAGACCAACCTAATAATATATACCTTTAAGATCTTTTTTTAAGGAATTAAGGAATTTAATGTGAATTAAGAAATTAAGGGATTTCATGTGTTGTGCGGTACAGTAAATCCTTTTGGAAGATGAGCCCTATCACCAAATATCAGAGGTGATTTGCTTCCAGAAAGGTCCAATTAGACAAGTTAGTGGCACTAGAGTAACTACAGAGGAAGCAGACCCCTGAGCTGCAGGTTGGTCCAAGAAACACATTTTTTGCAGGGGGGCTCCGAAAGTGTTGCCACTGGTTGTCAGCTTACTTCGCATATGTGTGGCCATTACAATGGTCTGCCCAATTGCTATAGCGCAAGTTAGAACATCCAGGAGCACTGCATTTGTGCATTAATGCATTTATGCATGCCTCTCCCAAAAGGTCTGCATGGCCCACAGAAGGATTACTTGTACTCTGTAAATTTTCCTTTATTTTAAAATTGATAATTCAAAAATTCAGTAGGAGCTGATTATCAGGTACCCGTAAAAACAACAACTACCAAACTGCCTCAAGTATTTGGTGTAAACTGCATAATGGACACATGTTAAAACAAACCTACAATTACTGCTAAAAAAGCATTTTGGTTAAGGGGAGATGTTCTTATTCGTGAAAAGAAGAAGGAAGGAAGCCCATTTTTCAAGGATAGAGACCTTGAAAAAGGTCCCAATGGGTGACCAAAACATTGGCTTCTTACTGTTATGGTGTGAAATGTAAACCTTTATATATTTGATTTATCTATGAAGTGCTGGTCCTTCGTGCCATAAAGCTACATTTTTTTACTACAGTACCACAATATGTTTGCTTTCACTGCCGATTTTTTTGGTACTCTTTTATACTACCCACAAATAAATAAATATATATATATACTGTATGTAGTTTACTATACATAGTATAGAGTATAAAAATCAGTGAACAAGTTAACCCTTCATATCTCAAATAATCATATTCCCTTTAAGTAGGATCTTTATGAATAGTCCTTAAATTGAACTTAATGTTTCACAAATTGTTGTTAGTTTTTCCTTACTGTTGCTTACATATTGATCAATTTATTTGTAAGTAATCAACCTAAGAAAATAAAAATAATGCATATGAATTTCCTTCTTACACTTCCAGTGAACAGCTCTATGCAGGTCTAATAATAGATAATAGATGACACAGAGCTTGAATACTTTATTTGCTGTAATAGGATATTTCAACATAAGTAGCGCTACATATAGTATGTAGTGATGGGCGAATTTATTCGCCAGGCGCAAATTCGCAGCGAATTTGCGCGATTCGCTGGCAAAAGTTCGCCGGCGTCAAAAAAAAAATTGTTGTCGGCGTCAAAAAAACGGACGCCGGCGTTAAAAACGGGTGTCAGCGTCAAAAAAGGGCGTTGGTGTAAAAAAAACAGACGCCGGCGTCAAAAACGAGCTGCAGGCGCCGTTTTGTGAATTTTTCACCGTTTCTGGAATTTCGCTGGAAATTCGCGAATTTTTCGGCAAAACGGCGCAAATTCGCCCATCATTAATAGTATGGAATGGAAATTGTACTTAAACTGTTTCGTTGCTTTTGGATGTAGGAGGCTAAGGAGAACTGGGGAACTGTTAATGAGAACAAATCAAAGACACAATACCTTGGGGACATTGCAAAGATAGCGAAGTACTTCTCCAATGTATTGTACAACCGTAACATTGTATTTTCTGCAGTCATCCCAAAACTGGCTGGCTGAAAACTTTGGACGCAAAACCAATGTTGCACCTGACACAAAAAAGTAAAACAAAAGTTGGGTGAGTGGAATGTAAATGCATGCCCTTTTAGATAGAGAACCCAGATAGTTGCTTCACCATATTTTTGCTTCACCATATTTGTTCTAATGGGCCTCCAATTAACCTTGGCAATCCTACATGCCCTATATGTCATGGACTTTGACTCAATGGACCACTCTTAAATGCTGTCTTGCCCTTTACCAAGCAAAAACTTTTGGATGTAGTAGTTCTCACTTATGAGTAGGGATGCATCGGTTCAGGATTCAGCCAAGATTCGGGCTTTTTCAGCAGGGTCCGGATTCGGCCGAATCCTTATGCCTGGCCGAACCGAATCTGAATGCTAATCCTAATTTGCATATGTAAGTTATGGGGAGGGCAGGATTTCACGTGACTTTTTGTCATATGCAAATTCGGATTCGGTTCGGTATTCGGCTGAATCTTCCAAGATGGATTCGGGGATTCGGCCGAATCCAAAATAGTGGATTCGGTGCATCTCTACTTATAAGAGCACATTTTATTTACCAGGGAATCAGAGCCATATAACCCTTAAGTGTTCATTACAAGTGTCTTCTACTTTGTAAAATGACTCCAAATAGCATGCTTCTTCCTTTTATATACAGAATATACATATATCACAATGCTTTATTTAGTCCCAGTTGTATACAATATGGCTAAATGCTGTCACTTTACAGAACATTCCTGTTTCTATACATTATCTTAATCACTTTACATACCAGGAGATCTAATTTTAACCCTATATAATCTACATCTAATCTGTGGGAATTCAATGTTACATGTTGTAGTATCTATGATCTCTTGCATGTCCAGGTCAGTATCTAGAGCAACATTTCAAGAATGCTACCACTCAGTCAGTCCCAGGATAAAAACGCAAGTATTTCAGAGAAAATATATGGAACAGAAAAGGCACCATTTACCGCTACATTCATGAACATGTTTATGTAATAATGCCCAACAAAAGGGTACCATGATACAGAAGCAATTTTGTTCACCCATAGCTTAATAGAATGGAAACAAATGTACCTTTATAAATACATCCATGAACCCCAATCATCATGGCAGAGCTGTGATACAGTGGAAGGGGAGAATACACAACATCCTTTGCCCTCACGTTGCAAATTTCAAACAAGCCACAAGCCAATAACAAACGATAGTGGTTTATCAAAGCTGCCTTAGGAAGTCCTGTTAATATACAAGTGAGGTGGGAGTAATTAAGCACAAGGCTATTTATTGCAATTCCTTTGCATGCAAATAGCAAAAAATAATTCTAATGGTTATGACACTTAGATTTTGTGTATGCATTTATATGACTTGTAAACCAGATGATTTAGACTCTTTATATGCTAATGCTGAATGGAACAAAAGGTCAAAGAACACGTTTTTTGTCTTTGCCTGTGTTGTGAAATCATGAAAGTATTTAGCAACCCAGGCACCAGAGGGAAACGATTGAGTAATGGTTGCACCAATATGCTATATATGGCTTTTATACCAATTCCCTGGTATTGCCGGTCTTTTCCCTTTGCAATGTATACATAAGATAGTATGCACTGCAGCAGATCGCTGTTGTCTACGTACATATGCCAAATGTAAAAATGCCAATCCATTGCCAAACCCTGCCATTTGTATGTACTGGAAAGTACAGAATCTGCAAGGATAAAAACTGTTTACTTGGTCCTGAAAACAATCATGGTCTAGAGTTTGCAGCTACTCCTATTGCTGTCACTAGGGATTAGAAATCCAAACATCTGTGGGTCAAAATGCCTTGTCAACTACAGTATGTGCATTTAATTACCTGTAGTTCCAGAAGTATAAATATACATGGCAAGGGACTTCCCACTCACAAACGACCTCAATGATTTTGGCACAGATTCATCTGATGCTGCTTTTACTTTGTCAAGGAAAGATTCTGTTCCCTCGCTGATGACGGTTTCAGTCAGAAAGAACACTCTGACATTATCTTTCCTGAGTTCTGGCATCACCTCTTCTATGACATCCTTGAGCTCTGCAGTACGGAAAAGAAATGGTTAAAGTGAAGAAAGGAACAATCACAGTGCCAAAGTTGATGCAAGCATTATTTGTACTAATAGATGCAACAATTGCGTGTAGAGTGCAATGTCTGGAACAAGGTGCAACACTATGCAGGAATTATATACAGGGTCTAGAGCCTTTGCCATCTCCTTGTGCCCTTTTCTATGCGCCTCATGAATAAGTACAAAAATAATCTTGTCCATTCCTATCCATTTATTTATTGCCTCTTCTGTATGTAGTGCTATAAGTGTGCTTCTTTCTGTAGAAAGCAGAAATTGCACCTGAACTCCCAAGATGAATGTGCAATGTGTTTTAATGCACTGATCTAGTTGTGCCCCAGCATAGCTTTTTTAGTGACTAAAGCTAAATTGGCAAAGCTGCTCATTTTGAGAAACTGGGCTCAGCTGACAATATAGAATGATCATGTTGTGCATCACCCTGGATCTTAGTTGGACAGTCCAAAATCCTGAGGTTGCTGCCACCCATCAGCACCCATAGGTTTTCTCTGGCTGACAATCTGCTTTTAGTGATATCGGCTGTCACGTGACTCACTAAAAAAGCAAAGGTATATTCTATATATATTCTATATTTTTATATGAATGTGACCTAAAACATCATCTGATTTTAAAACAAGTCCTAAATGTAGATGAAAAAAAAACCTAGTAAAACAAATGAAACACAAATTGTTATATTTGGTAATATATTTATTGAAAAAAAATTTGAGGGTGAAATCAGAATGTTTTCAGTCAATGGGAATACAATCAGATGCGAGTGAGAGACCCTGTTATATTAAAAAAAAACACAGGCTTGAACAAAGGAGGTGTCTGAGGATCTCAGAAAAAGAGTTGTTGATGCCCATAAAGCTTGAAAAGGTTACAAGCCTATCTCTAAAGAGTTTGGACACCACCAAACAACAGTCTTGTGTACAAGACTGTCGTTACCCTACCCAGAAGTGGTCGACCATCAAAGATAACTCCAACTGCAAGGCGTTTAATAGTCCAAAAGGTTACAAAGGAACCCAGGGTAAATTCTAAGCAACCAAAGTCCTGTCTTACATTGGCGAATGTTGATGTTCATGAGTCCACTATCAGGAGAACACTGAACAGCAATGGTGTGTATGGAAGGGTAGCCAGGGGCATGTTAGAGCTCCTTGCTGCCCTGAGGCAGCCTTTCTGATGCCACCCCCTCGCTCCCGGGGCACACCATTTCCATCGCCGGAGCAGGGAGGCTGCATCTCTAGTGCGGAGATCACAATTGTGCTCTCACTTTGCCTCACGGCAGGAGCGGCCCAGGGTGAGAGCATGCAATGATGTCCCAATTAGCAGCAAAACATTTTTGGTTTCTTTGCATGAGTTGATGTCCCTGTAATTACTGGGGGTGCCTTACATTTTGGTACCACCAATGATTATTTATTTTCTTCTACTTTAAGAAGCGAATGAATCAGTGTATCAGCACCAGCATTTTCGTCACACCCACTTGTAAGACTACTGATTTTGAAACCAATGTGCACGAAGACATAACTTTTCAGCATTTCATAACTTAAAGGCCCCAGCAATGTATCTCACAGTAACCCCTGTATTTTAAGACAATGGCCCCCACAATATTATGTCAACAGCCCCAACATTTCATACCACTGTGGATCCAGCAATAAATGTAACAGTGACCCCAGTACTTTATAAACACAATGGTCCCAGCAATATACTTCACAATGACCAAGGCATATAAGTCACCTGGGCACCAGAATGTTTGTATACTGCTGCACATGAGGAGGGAAACATTCTATCCTTTGTGACAGGGCCATCCAGGTCACGCTTTAAATTGTCCCCGGCTTCACCTTTTCTCCAGATTCACTTTCCATGGGTGATACTAACTAAATAAGCAAAGTATACCCAAATAGCGCTGTACTTTTTTGATATAGTTTGCTAATCTTGCAATTACCAAAGCAAAGTTTAAATAGAGGTAAATATGTGGAAAATATAATAATTAAACCCCACTTGCACAATGTGAGCTCCAATTGGTTTGTTGCAATGGGAGTGTCCCAGTGTCTTTTGGCAATACAGCGTGTATACAGATGATTATCTTTGTTCTAATGTTGTTCCTATGAATATAGAACACAAGGGCTGCACAATCCTAAATTACACAACAAATGTAGCTTAAAAGGCCATGTGAGGCCATACTGTCAATGATTAAGGGAAGCAATGAAGCACACGCTGATCTCTTTGCCCGCATTTCATTTGTTTATAATTAACTTGGTGCAGAACGTTATCTCAAAAGGCATTAATGTTATTAATATTTATTTGACTCTAACAGTGTATATAAATGCAGTGTAAAGGGGCACTAATGTCTTTATAGAAGTTCCCAAAAATTTTTAATTACACATGGAAAACACTTGATAAATAACCAAGAGAAGTTACCAGTGAGATAATAAATTACTTACACTAGTCAGGCATCTTGTTATCTTACATATGGAGATAATTGTGTCATTTTGGCTTTATTATATTAAACTGGAAGCAAACACAAAGTTACACTTGTTCAGCGCTAGGAAACGGTGCTTAATGCTTCCAGTTGCAGAAACAAAGACCATGGAGCCATATTTACACAGATATCTGGAATTCTCATTACTTTGCATTGTAATGCAGCCATAGACCCTGAAAAGTTAGGGAAACATTTTATTGAGTAATATTGCATTAAGAATACAACTCCAAATGATAACTCCCAGCATACCATAATCTTGATAATATATGTTGGGATTTGTAGTCAATAACTGAGTAAAGCATGCATGAGCAGTGCAGTAAAGCAGTTTTTTGTGTCCCTTTAAGGGTGAAGTCACATGTGGAAATTATGCTACATCAAAGAGCCTGTACATACCTTTCCATGGTAGTTAATGGGAAACTCTACAGGTACAACATTTAAATCATGTTTTGCCTTTTGGGAAAGTATGTGTTTATTATCTTTTCTTTGGAGAAATTTGGGCTCAAACAACAGAACGACCTTGTTCCTCTGGCCAAAAGTCAGACTGCATTTGAAGCTCAAGTGATAGCACCTAGGCCTTGCAAGCCTTAAAGGAATAGTAACAGCAAACATTTAAAGTGTTTTAAAGGAATGACAATATAATGTGGTGTTGCCCTGCACTTGTAAAACTGGGGTGTTTCAGAGACGTAAGTATCATTTATATAAACAAGCTGCTGTGTAGCCATAGGCGCAGCCATTTAAGCACAGTATGCACATTAGATAACATCCCATTGTACACTACAGAGCTCATCTGTTATCTGCTGTGTATCCTGTGCCTTTCCCCCCTTTTCAGCTTTGAATGGCTGCCCCCATGGCTACACAGCAGCCTGTTAATATAAAAGAATGAAGAAATTCTGAAGCAAACATGTCCGTTTTAGCATTGTAGCACAAGAGTATATTATATTTTCTTTTTTTCTTTGTGTTTTTCTGCTTTTTGGGTCAAGATGCTCTTGGCTCTTATGGGTCTTATTAGACTTCATGCCCCTGAACTCTGGCCCTGTCCTGAGCCCATAAGACTAAACTTTCAGGTTCATGACCTTTTCCCTTAAACTCCTTTTTGGCTGTAGGGATTGGGACAAAGGGACTCTCCAATCCTGGTATAGTAGAAAGTCTAACGATAAAAGGTTTCTTGCTGGTTTTCCTGGTTGGCTCTTCTTCTTTTTTTAGGAGTGCTGTTGGGGCACCTGTTGCACTTTTTGTGCACTGTGTGTTTTGATTTGAAGCATGACTCAAGCTTAAAAAACATTTTTAATCAGGTATTTGTCTGATATTGCAAAAACAATATTTTAATGTTTACCTGACGCAATTCTTTTTCTCTGCCACAAAAAGGTATTTTTGTGCCACACAGCTTTATAAATAATGCAAAAAAAGATTTGCCTTGATACGGCTGGACAAATATTCTGTGAGCATATTATACAGGGCTGGAAATAGGGGTAGGCAGGTGCGTTTGGACTGGTGGGCTGGCACTATTTAGAAAAAAAGTGTCACTTCTGCCATCTGCTCCATCCACACCAAGCCCTCTGCATGTAGCATTGGGGATGGGGCTGACAATGAGATGGAGGTGGTGGAGAATGAAAGGGGGGGGGCAGGTGAGTGGTGGCAAACAAGTGGCCAAGGGGTTGTAGGCAGACGGTGTTTGCGAGGATGGAAATGCCTTTGCCCTCTTTGGTTTAGTTCTTTGGTCTGACTGGTTTTGTTTGATTAAAACTCTCATGTTTACAAATCAAAGTTCTCGCACATATAATGGAGCACTTTATATCCCACTTTTTGCGTCTGTAAGCTCTATGGGGCAGGGGCCTTCATCCTTTTGTCTCTTTAACACTTAATCTTTAATGTAACTGCACTTTGTATTCACTGGTATTGTATTGACCTTTTTAATTAATTGTTCTGCTTTACAGTGCTTCATGCTTTAGCAGAGCCACATAAATAAAAATATACTTACATACAAGCCTTACTGTATATGCAGCAGCATGAATGTATTAAAGGGAAATACACTAATAAATTGAAAGAATTTCCAGTGTGGATGTATTGTAGAGTTCAATTTAAGTCAGCTGTATCATGCTGAGAGGCGCTACAATAAGCTTAGCAGTGGCCTTGGGACACATCCTAGTACTCCATTTTTCACGGGAAAGTCCTGATTTTGACAGCTCAACCCTTCGTCCCAGATTGGGACTGAAATATCCCGACTTTTTCTATGATCTTCGGCACTGAGCAGCCAGAAAAACGTAATTGGCTTTTGGCAGGTGCATTTCGATACAATTGTAACTATTTAAGATAAGCAAAGAAACAATTGTAACAATGTAAGATAAGCAGGTCTCTTGGGGAAACTGTGACTTGTAGTTTAAAGGGCAATTCACTTTCATTAGCAAAACTGTAATAACACATAAAAACCACAGAAATGTGTTCAAACTTTCATAACCTGCGAAATTTTGTAAAATGAGCATGGTAAGTAGGGGGTCTGGCCACAAAATGGGCGTGGTCAAAAATACTTCTTGTCCCTCTTTCTATTTCCAAAATGTTGGGAGGTTTTAATTACATACTGAAAACTGATTTCTTTCTTTATTTGAGATCAGTGAAATGCCTCTATGCACTTCATCCGCTTTCACACATTTGCAGGCACACAAGGTCCCTGGGACAGAGAATCAAACCTGACACAGTACTTGAAAGTTAGGGAAAATATAAAACTCTAGGGCTATTATAATAAATGTCTCATTTTCTACATAGTTGTGAAACCCACAGCATCCAATGAGATAGATGCTTTCATTTGTTAGCTGACAGTTAACTGCCTGCTGCAATGGGATACCAAAGTTGGTGCAACTCTGCAACTTCTATAACATACAGAATAAAACAGTGGAATTACAGGGTACTGCGATATAGAGTTTACTGTTAAAATATTCAAATTTTAAGGGGAAAATTTCTTGAACAGCTCTAATTCGCTAGCATCCTCTTCGCCCACATTGCAACACTTCGCCAGGCGTAATTTTGACCAGACAACACTAGTTTCCTAAAATTCGAAGTTGCGTCCAGGGCGCCGAATGCTGGCAAAGTTGCGCTAGCGTTAATTCGGCAAGCAGATCGAAGTTGCGCTAGCATTGGCTAATTTGCACACGGCGGGAATTTAAAGTTGAATGGATGTATATGTTTCATCAAATACATTACATTACACAAGCCCAGGGAACCTTAATAAAAGAAAATAGAGTTGTTATATTGCCCTACACATGAGCCCACTGTATAGTTTATGTGCCATATTTTAGGAAATGTAGGGGGGAAGCCGATTACCCAAAAAATATGTATGCTCTTTTGCAGCCTATCATCCTGAAAAAAGCAAAAGACGCCTGCGTTTTTTGGGAAATTTTTAACTAAATTTTGAGGAAGTCCTATCCACTCTATTGCATTTCGTCTGGTCTGAGGGGGCGAAGGCAAGTCTGGCGCAAGAGGTAACGTTCATTAAAATCCGCACCTTAGTGAATTTGCAGAGTTACGTCTGTTCGCCAGAGCGAAAATTCGCCTGCCGTTAGAGTGCGAAGTAGGGAATCTGCGTAGTTATGAAATGACATCACGCTGGCGAATTTTCGCTAGCTTTAGTCACTTCTACCTTTAGGCAATCTGCCCCTTTGTGTCTTATAGTTGTACCTATTCAAAGCAACTTTTCAGGATGAAGTCCATGCAAAAACATGTGTGAGAATGTTTCGATTTCCTATGCAAATCAGTTAATGGTTTTTCTGGCTGTCTTTTACCCTTAAGTATGGTACATATTAATTCTGTGAGCATCATAAGGGCTCTCAGATCACAGGGGGAAAAAAAAAAGGCCAGCCGTGTTTGTGAGTAATAAACACAATCACATACAATATTGGGGAAGTCAACTGCACAATGACATGTAAAGTGCTGGAAACTAGAAGGAAATCTATCAGTCACTCACTAATCCTGTTATAAATTACTAATCAGATCTAAATAGGGACAGGTTACTCTCTGCAGCCCATCAGCAAATACGCTGCAACCTCCAAATTGCAATTATTACAGAAAGATCTGCAAAATATTTGCAGGCAGAAATAGGGGTTACCCAAATTCGGGAAGTCTGGGGTACCAAACAAAATGACAAGATAACAACAAAAAAGAAATTCTAACTACACATGTGAGTTACTAGCAGGTCAGACTGAGCACCCACCTGGTTCAGCCAATATGACTTTAGCTCCGGAGCATTTAAAACAGTGCAAGAATGACTTGGACCTGATGTTATTATTGAGACAAGCTATGGAGCTGCCCAGTTTGGCTACCCCGAGCCAGATCCAGATGTATGCCGGTGCATTAGCCATGAAGATTGCTACACAGTCCCCTGACTTGACAGCAGCATGTGTCAGCAGTGCCCTGGCTGCCTGGTTACTCAGCTTGTCCATGTGAGAGTAAGTGTAAACCTCCTCCTTAAACAGCACAAATGGCTTGTCTGGGTGCCTCTCCACCTTCTCCAAAAACAGATCCACCACTGTGAGTGCAGGAGTTTTACTAACATAGCGCCAGGTCCTTATACCAAAGCGTATTATTGTGAGGAACCAGGCAATATCCTGAAAGATGTAGGGGAAGATGAAGCTGATAAGGATCGGGAGGAGCAGCAGCCCAGGGAGGGCAGTGAAGATTAAGGTGATCATGTGTGAGCTGCACTCTGGAGCACTCTGTACCTGCTCTCTGGCTGCTGCTCCTGCAAATACAGCATCTCTAGCAGGGGCGGGGCCTCTGTCTTTCCCCTGGTACAAAGAGAGCATTTTACATCCAACAACAAAGCAAAAAGCACGTTCCAATGAAAGAAAGAAAGCAATTCCCAATACATATTACATTTTCGGTGGTTTGGAAGTTAGTTGTAATGTAACTGCACTCTGATTCCTGAAAACAATGTAGTTAGTTATCCTTCGGGTCTGTTGGACTAGCATGCTTCTTCTATATTGTTTCAGAAGTTAGTGGTAGCAGTGTACAGTTTAAAGGGGAAGTAAAGTCTAAAATAGAATGAGGGTAGCAATGCTGTATTTTGTATACTAAACATAAACATGAACTTACTGCATCACAAGCCTAATCAAACAAATTATTTATGCTTTCAAAGTTGGCCACAGGGGTCACCATCTTGTAACTTTGCAAGACCAAGACTGTGCTCATGCTCAGTGTGGTCTGGGCTGCTTAGGGAACGTCATAAATTATCAAAACAGCACAAGTCAAATAATATCTGCCAGAAGCAGATACAACAATACTGATAATCAGAATATACAGACTGCACTGGGTCCTGTGTTGTCATGTAATCTAATGTGGATTTTATAGTTTTTGTATTGTTTAATACAAACTTTCTCCAACTCTGCAGAACCAGTGGCTGCAGCAAAATAATCCTCCAAATAGAATCCCAGTTTATCTGTTTAAATCTGGCTATGTGATCTTTGTCCCTGCAGCTGGAGTTGGAAACAGTAAACTGGATTGTAAAGCCAAAATAAATTCCAATACAAATCTCTATTTCTATAAATCTCGCTGACTGCTCTACAGGGAAACAAACGGCAAGCTTCAGTTCTGCATAGCTGGGAAGTAAGGCAAGGGCTCCCCCTGCTGTTCATAAGTATGATTAGGGACTGTCTGACAATTCCTATCCACAGCAGTAAATGAAGGGAGAATTTCGCTGCATACAATCGGGTTTCTTATAAAAACGGTACACATTTTTTAATTAAAGTATATTGGAGATATTTTTCATTAACGAAAGTAAAAATTGGATTTTATTTTTTTGCCTTTACATGCCTTTTAAGGGGCAAATTTCGAAAAAATGTTATGGTCAAAACTGTCAAATTCAACTAGGGAGTTATCCAAACTCGATTTGAGTTTTTTAAAAAATTCGATTAATCATACTCTGGTCCTTTAAGAATTCAAATTCAACTATTTGCCACCTAAAACCTGCCGAATTACTGTATAAATTAATGGGAGAGGTGCAGAGACCAATTTGGAGTTGTTTGTAGCCTTCCTGACATTCAAGTTTTTTTCATAGAAAAAACTCTAATCGAGTTTGGTCGAATTTGATTCGAATTCGATTCGAGTTTTCGAGTCGGTAAAATTCGGCTCAAATTTTACATATTGATTTTTTTTAATAAATAATCAAATATTTGAATTTCGAGTAAAATCGAAATCATGTGATTTAAAAAAAACTCACACGAATTTGAAATTTGACAAATTTGAATTTGATAAATGCGCCTCCCCATGTCAGGGTACGGAGTGTTGCCTCCACTGCTCTCGGTATGTTAGTGTACAGGGATTCTACCTGCATTGTTGTCAAAATGGTGCCCTCTGGTAACACTCCCAAGTCTGCTAGTTTGTTTAGGTGATCTCTGGTGCCCTCTAAATAACTTGCAGTATTTTTTACCAGGGGTTTTAGAATTTGTTTAACCGAAACTGATGTTTCTGTTAGTGTTCCAATACCAGAAACAATAGGATGCCCTGGGTTCCCTTCTTTATGCATTTTAGGAATCATGTAGATGTTGCCTATTTTAGTTGTTTCTGGCAACAAGTCTGTTAGCATTGTCTGTGATGCTGGAGATCCTATGATTAAGTTCAAGAGTTCCTTGGTATAAACCCCTATGGGGTCACTGTCTAATTTGGTGTAATGGCTGGGATTAGACATCTGTCTGTGGGCCTTTGCTTCTAGGTATTCAGTATGACAACTGTGCCTCCTTTTTCCACTGGTTTTATAAATATTATATTCTTGTTCTTGAGGGTCTGTATGACCTTCCTTTCTTGAATGCTAAAGTTAAGTTTTCTATGCTTGTCCAGGATTGTGGATTAAACCGTAAACAAACAATAAAGTTCCACACATAATTCAGCAGGAACCAACTGCTAAAATACAAACAAATCTGGTACCACTCGCAGTGCAGGGCACGCTGCAAAAAGATGAGAGGCGAAGCAACGTATTTCCAGATCCACCTTCTGCCGATTACACAACCTCCAACATTAATAAAACTTGTTCCCTTTCAGGACGCAGCAGTAGAGTCCTGCAGCGGGTCGGGAACCAGCGGGTTACCCGCAAAAACCTGCGGTACCCTGCGGGTTGCATTTAGAAGTTCCAGGTGCGGGTATACCCGCGGGTCAGCGGTTCTGCGGGTTGCGGGTCGGGCCGCTGGTCTTCTCAATATCGATATTCACTCCTTTCATCTGGTCACGTCTACTTCCGATGACGTCACTTCCGGTTTATAATGACAGCACTTCCTGTTTTACTCCTTTTCCCCCCCTGATCACGTCTACTTCCGATGATGTAACTTCCGGTTTACAATGACAGCACTTCCTGATTCTTGATGGTCAGCAGGTCCCGGGTCCGGGTTGCGGATAAGGTACTTGCGGGTAGGGTTGGGTAGCGGGTCCAAGCGGGTAAGAATGCTGGTTGCGGGTCCGGGTTGCGGATTGCAGGTTGCAGGTACGGGTCGGGTTCGGGTCCCAAAAAATGGACCCGCGCAGGACTCTACACAGCAGTAATGGAGCACACCCATGTGCCACAGTAAAGGTAATATTTTTCTCAACCTTACGTCTAATTGATGCCTAGATTGCATTTGCATAACCCACTTGTGTTTGTCACTGCTTGCAATCCAAATTATGCTTGTGTGTTTTTCCCTGTTTTTTGTGGACATAATTCTGTGTATATAAAAAAGTCACATACTATATGTCCACATAGCTTCTTTGTAATCAGCTTTGAAAATGAAATGTTCAGAATCTCTGTTGGCCAATCAAGGTATCACCTTTACACCCAGGGCCGCCATCAGGGGGGGACAAGTGTCCCGGGCCCCGGCATGAAGGGGGGCCCGGCAGTGCTGCAGTTTAATACGAGCCTGGCCCCCCTTGCCAGAGCCGAAGATTTGCTGCCATCCTGAACAGCCTAAAAAGCCGAACTCCCGAAGCAGCGAAAGACCCGAAGCCACGAAAATAGCCGAAGTCCCGAAGCACCAAAGAGACCGGAAGTCACGTAAATAGCCGAAGTCCCAAATCGGCGAAAAGACCCGAAGTCACGAAAACAGCCGAAATTGAAGTCCTAAAGCAGCGAAAAGACCTGAAGTCACGAAAACAGCCAGAATTGAAGTCCTAAAGCGGCGAAAAGACCCAAAGTCACGAAAGGAGGCGAAGTTGAAGTCTTGAAGCCATGAGTTTAATTTCACTGAACACCAATTTGTGTTTTTTTTTTTTTAATCCCCTGGCCACCAGTGTATTATTATTATATTTTTGGGGCCCCAATTTTTTTTAACTTGTAAGGGGGGCCCTGGCGTCAATGTTTTTTTTAAAAAAATATTTTTTTTGGGGCCCCAATTTTTTTACTTGTAAGGGGGGGGGCCCTGGCGCCAATGTCTTTTTTTTTTAAAACTTATAAGGGGGCCCTTACCATCAATAGCTTTTTATAACTTTTGTGTGTGGGGGGTTACTTTTCTAGCGCTGATGTCTGTGTGGTCTTTTAACTGTGATGTGGAGTGGGCGGGGTCTGGGGCAGGGCTTGGGCGCCAGGGTGGGGCGGGTGTGGCCCAGGGGGCCCCGAAAATGTTGTTGTACGGGGTCCCGTGATTTCTAATGGCAGCCCTGTTTACACCTCTTTTCATGCTGTCATGTCAAAAGTTTTTCTCAACTGGTTATAGTACAAAAACTTTAACTCTTTGAAAATAAATATTTTTAATGAAGGCAGATGTGGAGAAATCATGTTAACCAGGACTGCCACCTAATGGACAATGTCTTTACCTTATTTTGAAGTTCACACTGTGCAGTATCATATTCCAGTGTAGGTTTTCTAGGAAATGTACTACTGTATTTTCCCAAATACCATTGCCTGTGCAAGCAGCATCTCCTGCTTTGTGTAGCAAAGTATTAGATAGGACTATCTAATATATTCTCTCTACTACTTTAAATAAATAAAGATAACCTAACTAAATTAATTCAGTATCACTGTGGTATGAAGTTAATATAAATTTTATGACAGTCACTCAAAAAAAAGTTAATCAAAAAATGCCAATGGAAAAAGGGAAAATACCCTCGCACACCCTGGCCGTCCGAATGAATGCGAATCCCAGGTGCTCGGTGGAAGAGGAATTGGCAGCCTCAAATTCAGTGTAAAAGAATGGAACACCGGCACATCATGGGTAATGCTAGCAGGAAAACCCTTGCTCGTTTATTGCTGGTGTTCCATTCTTTTAATCAAAAAATGCCCCCAGAACTCTAACACCTGGAGCAATTCTATTGTATTATAGCTGTAACATTTCTTAAAAATCACCAAAACAAAGCAAAAAAATATATAAATACCTGAGCATACAGACTGCTGTATAGGTAACCTTGAAAGAAGGTGGAATCTTAAAGGAGAACTAAACCCTAAAAATGAATATGGCTAAAATTACCATATTTTATATACTGAACTTTTTGCACCAGCCTAAACTTTCTCCAACTCTGCAGAACCAGTGGCTGCAGCAAAATAATCCTCCAAATAGAATCCCAGTTTATCTGTTTAAATCTGGCTATGTGATCTTTGTCCCTGCAGCTGGAGTTGGAAACAGTAAACTGGATTGTAAAGCCAAAATAAATTCCAATACAAATCTCTATTTCTATAAATCTCGCTGACTGCTCTACAGGGAAACAAACGGCAAGCTTCAGTTCTGCATAGCTGGGAAGTAAGGCAAGGGCTCCCCCTGCTGTTCATAAGTATGATTAGGGACTGTCTGACAATTCCTATCCACAGCAGTAAATGAAGGGAGAATTTCGCTGCATACAATCGGGTTTCTTATAAAAACGGTACACATTTTTTAATTAAAGTATATTGGAGATATTTTTCATTAACGAAAGTAAAAATTGGATTTTATTTTTTTGCCTTTACATGCCTTTTAAGGGGCAAATTTCGAAAAAATGTTATGGTCAAAAACTGTCAAATTCAACTAGGGAGTTATCCAAACTCGATTTGAGTTTTTTAAAAAAATTCGATTAATCATACTCTGGTCCTTTAAGAATTCAAATTCAAACTATTTGCCACCTAAAACCTGCCGAATTACTGTATAAATTAATGGGAGAGGTGCAGAGACCAATTTGGAGTTGTTTGTAGCCTTCCTGACATTCAAGTTTTTTTCATAGAAAAAACTCTAATCGAGTTTGGTCGAATTTGATTCGAATTCGATTCGAGTTTTCGAGTCGGTAAAAATTCGGCTCAAATTTTTACATATTGATTTTTTTTAATAAATAATCAAATATTTGAATTTCGAGTAAAATCGAAATCATGTGATTTAAAAAAAACTCACACGAATTTGAAATTTGACAAATTTGAATTTGATAAATGCGCCTCCCCATGTCAGGGTACGGAGTGTTGCCTCTACTGCTCTCGGTATGTTAGTGTACAGGGATTCTACCTGCATTGTTGTCAAAATGGTGCCCTCTGGTAACACTCCCAAGTCTGCTAGTTTGTTTAGGTGATCTCTGGTGCCCTCTAAATAACTTGCAGTATTTTTTTACCAGGGGTTTTAGAATTTGTTTAACCGAAACTGATGTTTCTGTTAGTGTTCCAATACCAGAAACAATAGGATGCCCTGGGTTCCCTTCTTTATGCATTTTAGGAATCATGTAGATGTTGCCTATTTTAGTTGTTTCTGGCAACAAGTCTGTTAGCATTGTCTGTGATGCTGGAGATCCTATGATTAAGTTCAAGAGTTCCTTGGTATAAACCCCTATGGGGTCACTGTCTAATTTGGTGTAATGGCTGGGATTAGACATCTGTCTGTGGCCTTTGCTTCTAGGTATTCAGTATGACAACTGTGCCTCCTTTTTCCACTGGTTTTATAAATATTATATTCTTGTTCTTGAGGGTCTGTATGACCTTCCTTTCTTGAATGCTAAAGTTAAGTTTTCTATGCTTGTCCAGGATTGTGGATTAAACCGTAAACAAACAATAAAGTTCCACACATAATTCAGCAGGAACCAACTGCTAAAATACAAACAAATCTGGTACCACTCGCAGTGCAGGGCACGCTGCAAAAAGATGAGAGGCGAAGCAACGTATTTCCAGATCCACCTTCTGCCGATTACACAACCTCCAACATTAATAAAACTTGTTCCCTTTCAGGACGCAGCAGTAGAGTCCTGCAGCGGGTCGGGAACCAGCGGGTTACCCGCAAAAACCTGCGGTACCCTGCGGGTTGCATTTAGAAGTTCCAGGTGCGGGTATACCCGCGGGTCAGCGGTTCTGCGGGTTGCGGGTCGGCCGCTGGTCTTCTCAATATCGATATTCACTCCTTTCATCTGGTCACGTCTACTTCCGATGACGTCACTTTCCGATTTATAATGACAGCACTTCCTGTTTTACTCCTTTTTCCCCCCTGATCACGTCTACTTCCGATGATGTAACTTCCGGTTTACAATGACAGCACTTCCTGATTCTTGATGGTCAGCAGGTCCCGGGTCCGGGTTGCGGATAAGGTACTTGCGGGTAGGGTTGGGTAGCGGGTCCAAGCGGGTAAGAATGCGGGTTGCGGGTCCGGGTTGCGGATTGCAGGTTGCAGGTACGGGTCGGGTTCGGGTCCCAAAAAATGGACCCGCGCAGGACTCTACACAGCAGTAATGGAGCACACCCATGTGCCACAGTAAAGGTAATATTTTTCTCAACCTTACGTCTAATTGATGCCTAGATTGCATTTGCATAACCCACTTGTGTTTGTCACTGCTTGCAATCCAAATTATGCTTGTGTGTTTTTCCCTGTTTTTTGTGGACATAATTCTGTGTATATAAAAAAGTCACATACTAAATGTCCACATAGCTTCTTTGTAATCAGCTTTGAAAATGAAATGTTCAGAATCTCTGTTGGCCAATCAAGGTATCACCTTTACACCCAGGGCCGCCATCAGGGGGGACAAGTGTCCCGGGCCCCGGCATGAAGGGGGCCCGGCAGTGCTGCAGTTTAATACGAGCCTGGCCCCCCTTGCCAGAGCGAAGATTTGCTGCCATCCTGAACAGCCTAAAAAGCCGAACTCCCGAAGCAGCGAAAGACCCGAAGCCACGAAAATAGCCGAAGTCCCGAAGCACCAAAGAGACCGGAAGTCACGTAAATAGCCGAAGTCCCAAATCGGCGAAAAGACCCGAAGTCACGAAAACAGCCGAAATTGAAGTCCTAAAAGCAGCGAAAAGACCTGAAGTCACGAAAACAGCCAGAATTGAAGTCCTAAAGCGGCGAAAAGACCCAAAGTCACGAAAGGAGGCGAAGTTGAAGTCTTGAAGCCATGAGTTTAATTTCACTGAACACCAATTTGTGTTTTTTTTTTTTTTAATCCCCTGGCCACCAGTGTATTATTATTATATTTTTGGGGCCCCAATTTTTTTTAACTTGTAAGGGGGGCCCTGGCGTCAATGTTTTTTTTAAAAAAATATTTTTTTTGGGGCCCCAATTTTTTTACTTGTAAGGGGGGGGGCCCTGGCGCCAATGTCTTTTTTTTTTTAAAACTTATAAGGGGCCCTTACCATCAATAGCTTTTTATAACTTTTGTGTGTGGGGGGTTACTTTTCTAGCGCTGATGTCTGTGTGGTCTTTTAACTGTGATGTGGAGTGGGCGGGGTCTGGGGCAGGGCTTGGGCGCCAGGGTGGGGCGGGTGTGGCCCAGGGGGCCCCGAAAATGTTGTTGTACGGGGTCCCGTGATTTCTAATGGCAGCCCTGTTTACACCTCTTTTCATGCTGTCATGTCAAAAGTTTTTCTCAACTGGTTATAGTACAAAAACTTTAACTCTTTGAAAATAAATATTTTTAATGAAGGCAGATGTGGAGAAATCATGTTAACCAGGACTGCCACCTAATGGACAATGTCTTTACCTTATTTTGAAGTTCACACTGTGCAGTATCATATTCCAGTGTAGGTTTTCTAGGAAATGTACTACTGTATTTTCCCAAATACCATTGCCTGTGCAAGCAGCATCTCCTGCTTTGTGTAGCAAAGTATTAGATAGGACTATCTAATATATTCTCTCTACTACTTTAAATAAATAAAGATAACCTAACTAAAATTAATTCAGTATCACTGTGTATGAAGTTAATATAAATTTTATGACAGTCACTCAAAAAAAAGTTAATCAAAAAATGCCAATGGAAAAAGGGAAAATACCCTCGCACACCCTGGCCGTCCGAATGAATGCGAATCCCAGGTGCTCGGTGGAAGAGGAATTGGCAGCCTCAAATTCAGTGTAAAAGAATGGAACACCGGCACATCATGGGTAATGCTAGCAGGAAAACCCTTGCTCGTTTATTGCTGGTGTTCCATTCTTTTAATCAAAAAATGCCCCCAGAACTCTAACACCTGGAGCAATTCTATTGTATTATAGCTGTAACATTTCTTAAAAATCACCAAAACAAAGCAAAAAAATATATAAATACCTGAGCATACAGACTGCTGTATAGGTAACCTTGAAAGAAGGTGGAATCTTAAAGGAGAACTAAACCCTAAAAATGAATATGGCTAAAATTACCATATTTTATATACTGAACTTTTTGCACCAGCCTAAAGTTTCAGCTTGTCAATAGCAGCAATGATCCAGGACTTCAAACTTGTCACAGGGGGTCACCATCTTGGAAAATGTCTGCGACACTCACATGCTCAGTGGGCTCTGAGCAGTGGTTGAGATGCTAAGCTTAGGGGTCATCGCAAGTTATTAAGCAGAAAATGAGGTTGATCTGTAATATAAGCTGATGCTGCAGGACTGATTATTAAATTCTGATGCTAATTGCACTGGTTTCTGTGCTGCTATGTAGTAATTATCTGTATTAATTACTAATCAGCCTTATATTGTGACATATATATTCTATGTGTACTGTATATTGTGAGTGGGTCCCTAAGCTCAGTAAGTGACAGCAGCACAGATCATGTGCAGTGAATCAGCAGAAAAGAAGATGGGGAGCTACTGGGGCATTTTTGGATACACAGATCTTTACTGCTAAAGGGCTGTGGTTGTCTTGGGCTGGTACAGAAGCCCAAAACTTAATGTACAACATTTCTAGCTACTTCTTTAGTTAAGCTTTAGTTCTCCTTTAAGGGAGCTTCTGAGAGTCTGAAGGGAAGAAACAAATCTTTTTGGATACAGCATGGAATCCCAGACATCTTGCAGCTGACAATGAGAAGATGCATTTATATGAGAATAGAGACATAGGTCTGAAGCAGTGGAGAAGCTGAACCTGAAGTCCCGAAGTTTTGAATTCCCCGAAGTGCCGAAGCCCTAAGCGCTAAAGTCCCGAAGTGCTGAAGTCCCTAAGTGCCAAAGTCCCTAAGCGCCGAAGTCCCAAAAACCCGAAGTCCCAAAGACCTGAAGTCCCGATTACTTGAAGACCCGAATTCCCGAACACCTGAAGACCCAAATCTGAAGAGCCGAAGTCCTGAAGACCCAAAGCCAAGAAAGGACACAAGAAGCTGTAATCGCTGAGGGCAAGAAAGAATGACCTGAGGTAAGTTCCACTGGACACCAATGTGTTTTTTAAAAAAAAAAAGTATTAAACCCCTGGCCACCAATGTTGTGGTGTTTGTGCAGATGGTCTGTACATGTCACTGTGCTCAGACTTATACTGTGCATGCGTCCTGGACAGCTTGAAAGTTAAAGTGAAAGTTACTGTTGTATAATGGCTGCATGAGTCTGCTTATAAAGCACTGTTATACTCTCCTCATCCTCGGCTACCCAAAACATAACAAATTGGCGATGAGATGGCTCTTCTACCTCTGCAACAGCCTGCACCTTTTCTTCCAAACCCTGGTGAGCCTACCATACCTTTTACTGCTTGGATCCGTAATTTTGAAAATTACAGTATTGCTGCTGACCAAGGGGAGATTTCTGCTGCTAGAAAGCGTGCTTTACTTATTCACTACCTGGGAGCAGAGGGACAACGTATATTCTCATTACCATTACCTGATGAGACTTATGAAACTGCAGTTACTGCTTTTTCATGCCAAGAGTAAATGTGGTTGTTGAAAGATATAAATTCCACCAACGTGGACAGCATAATGGCGAATCCACAGAACAATTTGTAGCAGCTTTGAGAGAGCTGGTTGTTACCTGTGAGTTTGAAACTCTAACAGATGAAATGCTAAGAGACCAAATAGTACAAAAAACAAACTCACCTTGCATTAGAGAGAGACTGCTCCTAGAGCAGGATTTAACCTTTGCAAAGGCTATTACAGTTTCTAGACAAATTTAAGTTGAGACCAGATGTAAAACCAGTACCATTTCCTGATTCAGCATGGGAAAAACTTGCTATTGATATTGTCGGTCCTTTTACAGATGCTCCTATAGACTGCAGATTTGCTATAACCTTAATAGACTCTTACAGTAAATGGCCTGAAATTGCATTTGTTTCTCATATAACATCAGCTACAGTAATAACATTTCTGTCTACAGTCTTCAGCAGAGAAGGTAATCCAAAGGAGTTAATATCAGACAACGGACCACAGTTTGTCTCATATGAGTTTGAATCCTTTCTGAGAGAGAGGAATATTGTGCATAGAAAATCTTCTGTGTATTACCCACAAGCAAATGGAGAAATCGAGCGATTCTGAAAGAAGCACTACAGACAGCAAACTTACTGGGAAATCTTTGAAAGTATTTACAACAGAGTTCCTATATAACTACAGAGCAACGCGCCATGCAACAACCCAATCATCTCCAGCTGAATTATTACATGGCAGACATGCGCACTAAGTTACATGTTGCAGACATCAAACTTTCACAAAATACTGTGCCTACAAAATCATCTACTGCTGACATTGTGAAACGTCAACAAGCCAAATGCAAGGCTTATACTGACAGAAAACGTGGTGCAAGAGAAGTGCACTTTCAGCCTGGATCTTTAGTCAGAATTAAGAAACCAGGAATACTGAAACAAGGACAATCTATATTTACTACACCTCTTGATGTGAGACGCCAGCGATGACCATACACATATGAACTGTCTGATGGACGCATATGGAATGCAAGTCGTCTTGCTCCTGTTAGAGATGATTTTGGAGAAGCTCCATTTGATGAAGGACATTTTCCTCCACCTGATGTCAACTGCAATATGCCTGAAGAAAGTGAACCTATAAGGTGTACTAACAGAATCAGAAAACTACCTGCATGGACCAAGGACTATGTGATGTGAAGAATGTATTTTATTGCTTTAAAATGCATTGTTTTTGTTTAGTACAACTGGCAAAATGCTTTCCTACTATGGGGGGAATATGTGGTGTTTGTGCAGATGGCCTGTAGATGTCACTGTGCTCAGACTTATTCTGAACAGTCACAAATATGGAGCGCTCACCTCCCAACTCGTCTCACAGTTGCTGTGCCAGGTGCTGAACCGGAAGACCCCAATCCTGTCGAAGGGTCACATCAATACTCCAAGAAATTACCAGCAGCACACTGTTAGTCTTGCATAAGTGCTCAAGTGCAGATTTATTGTGTAGCCCATAGCATACATAGGCAACGTTTCGGACCTCCCAGGTCCTTTGTCAAGCCCCATAACACACCACAAACAACCCTTTTAAAGTGAGGGATGGGGGTTGTGCATATCATAGTCCCACCCATTTCAATTAGATATCCAATCACATTACAAAGTGGATTAATCATAGTCAATTTTAACCCCGGTAATACAAAATCATTGTGAAAAAAGTTTTATACAAAGAAATTTTAAAACAATTTCCTTAAAAATTTTTTAAAAAGAAAGTCCAAAAAAGTTAAAAACAATTGAAAATCATTTCTTGAAAGTTATTTTTTCTTTGTGCATATCCAGAATGAAAACGTGTCGTGTCCATTGAATCTCATAAAAAAATCCAATACATATCCCATAAATAGGCCATTAATATCAAACCTGTACATAATACAAAAATATTTTAGAAAAATTATTATAAGAGATAATTATCAATTTTGCATACCTGAGGCATTCCTATGACAACCCTTGCATATCTCACTCAGCAGTTTTCTGAGATGCTCCTTGATATGTCTAAGGTTTTGTCAGCACTCAGGGTATTCAATGTAGTTTTCAGTACTTTCAATTCCCTTAAAAAAGGAGAAGAATAAAACAGTTCAACACTAAAGTCAAGTCACTATATTGTGGTGTATATTACATCAACATATGCATACAAAGACCCTTTAATCACCTAAAAGATAAATGAAGCTGGAGTATATTCCCTATTTAAGCCCCGGGGCCAGATCGTATCCAATTTATGAATCCACATCATTTCCAATCTTTTTAATCTTAATAGCCTGTTACCACCCCTCCTGGGTGTCTCTACTGTGTCAATCACCTGAAATTTTAGTTGGCTGACAGAGTGTCGTGCCGTTTGAAAATGTGCCGGGACCGGTAAAGCAATAAGCCCTTTTCGTATCGTAGATTTATGTTTAGAGATACGATCACGTATCTTCTGTGTTGTCTCGCCTACATAAAGTAGGCCACAAGGACACTTCAATATATAAATGACATACGATGAATCACAAGTGAAATATTTATCGATGTTATATTTATTACCTCGATGTGGATGATGAAAATGATTACCCTTTATTACTGAATTGCACTGAACGCAATGTAAGCAGGGGAATGTACCAAATTTTGGATTTTGAAAAAACAGTTGTTTGGACCCAATTTTACCACCTATATCGGCTCTTACCAGTTGGTCTCTTAAGCTTCTCCCCCGTTTGTAAGCCAATAGGGGTACCTGTTGAAAAGAAGGTATATTCTCGTGGCACGATTGTAATATGTGCCAATGTCGGCGTATGATGTTGCCGACATGCCTACTTGCTGTGGTATACTTGCTTACAAATGCCAATCCATCACTCTTATTTGCTTCTCTCTTAGTGGTAACAACAGATCCCTTCTATTCTTATCATGTAGCTTATTGTAATTTACATCAAGTATTTCCTGTGGATAACCTCTATCCTTGAACCGCATTGTCATCTCACGAGCCTGCGTATCAAACGCATTCTCATCGCTGACTATGCGCTTTAACCTTGTGTATTGGGTCAATGGTAATGAGTCTCTCAAGGCCTTCGGATGGAAACTAGAGTAATGTAGTAAACTGTTTCTGTCCGTTGTTTTCCTAAACAAATCCGTTTTCAGTTTAGTCCCCACCCTTGTTATTTGAACATCAAGGAAACTTATAGAACATGGATCATATATTTTGGTAAATTTTAACGTCTCCTCCATGTTATCGAGAAACGTGTGGAATTCAAGTAGGGTATCAGGTGTACCTTTCCACAGAACCAGCAAATCATCTATATAGCGTATATATAGAATACAATGCTTACAAAACATTGGATTCACATATACAAGTGTCTCTTCAAGGAAAGCCATATATAGGTTGGCATATGTGGGTGCCACATTACTACCCATGGCCGTCCCCCTTTGTTGGATATAATACTGGTCACCAAAAAGAAAATAATTCTGATGCAACACAATTTCAAATAAATCGATAATGAAATCTTTTTGTGGTGTACTATATTGGGCTTGATCAAGGTGGTAACGGAGGGCTCGAAGGCCAGACTCATGTGCAATTGATGTGTACAAACTGCTGACATCGAAACTAGTCAATAAAACATCTTGTTCAGGAAGATGTATGGTATTAAGTATGTTAAGTAGATGTGTGGTATCCTTTACATAGGATTTAGTGCATGTTACCAATGGTTGCAAAAGCTTATCCAAAAAGATGGCTAGGGCGCTTAAAACTGAGTCTGTCCCTGCCACTATGGGACGTCCTGGTGGTTTGTTGAGATCTTTATGTATCTTTGGTAATGTATAGAGTACTGGTGTCATGGGGTATTCTTTGATAAGAAAATTCTTCACCTCATCGTCAATTAGACCTTCCTCATGAGCACCAAGTACTCTATCCATTATACATTGTTGTATAGAAGAGAGTGGGTTTGTACTCACTCTCCTATATACCTCCGTCTGTGCCAGTTGTGAATGTATCTCATTGATATAGTAGTCCTTATCCATAATTACTAAGGCCCCACCCTTATCCGCTGGTTTTATTATTATACTGTCATTGTGTAACAACTCAGATAAACACAATTTCTCTTTTTGACTTAAATTAGGTTCATGTCCCAACCAAGGATTACGCAGAGTTTTCTGCTTAAGCTTTTCGATGTCACCCAACACCAGTTTCACATACGCCTCTACCACATTATCCGTGGTTGGTGGTATAAATTTACTTTTATTACGCAAACCCATTTCTTTGAGGGTAATTCGTGAATCATCTGGCGCAGTTACACTGGTGGTGGGTACATCAGGTATCCCAGCAAAATGACTTTTAAGTCTTAAATTGCGAAAAAATCTCTGCAACTCAATATCTAAATTAAAGGTGTCACATAGGTAAGTGGGACAAAAGGACAAACCTTTACGTAATATGGACATTTGTTGTTCAGTAAGTATAGATCTCGAAATGTTATATACTAACGTCTCTTGTTTTTGTCCTTGTCCTTCTTCGCAGATCTGTAGGGAAGCTGTCTGCGCTCCTGTGGATTGTAGTTGTAACGCGGCTCCCTGTCCTGTGGCTGTCTGTTTCCCATTGCGTCTGCGGTATCCCCGCCTGGTCTTGGAGGCTTTGCGTAATGACGGCCAGCGTCATTACGCAAAGGCCCCAGCAGGTGACGCCTATAGACGTGACAGAGGGGAAAGTGCGCATCAAGTCACGCGAGATTTCGGAACGGAGAGAGAAAGAGAGGAAAGATGGCAACGCTCTGGGCAACGCTATGGGAAATATCGGAAGCCACGAGTAGTATTTACAGAGGGGAACTCCTCGGATTACACCACTTCTGCGTCCTCATCTTCCTCTTCCAATTTTTTAGATCTGCGACCCCCAGAGCCTCCAAGACCAGGCGGGGATACCGCAGACGCAATGGGAAACAGACAGCCACAGGACAGGGAGCCGCGTTACAACTACAATCCACAGGAGCGCAGACAGCTTCCCTACAGATCTGCGAAGAAGGACAAGGACAAAAACAAGAGACGTTAGTATATAACATTTCGAGATCTATAGTTACTGAACAACAAATGTCCATATTACGTAAAGGTTTGTCCTTTTGTCCCACTTACCTATGTGACACCTTTAATTTAGATATTGAGTTGCAGAGATTTTTTCGCAATTTAAGACTTAAAAGTCATTTTGCTGGGATACACAGTTGTTACACAATGACAGTATAATAATAAAACCAGCGGATAAGGGTGGGGCCTTAGTAATTATGGATAAGGACTACTATATCAATGAGATACATTCACAACTGGCACAGACGGAGGTATATAGGAGAGTGAGTACAAACCCACTCTCTTCTATACAACAATGTATAATGGATAGAGTACTTGGTGCTCATGAGGAAGGTCTAATTGACGATGAGGTGAAGAATTTTCTTATCAAAGAATACCCCATGACACCAGTACTCTATACATTACCAAAGATACATAAAGATCTCAACAAACCACCAGGACGTCCCATAGTGGCAGGGACAGACTCAGTTTTAAGCCCCCTAGCCATCTTTTTGGATAAGCTTTTGCAACCATTGGTAACATGCACTAAATCCTATGTAAAGGATACCACACATCTACTTAACATACTTAATACCATACATCTTCCTGAACAAGATGTTTTATTGACTAGTTTCGATGTCAGCAGTTTGTACACATCAATTGCACATGAGTCTGGCCTTCGAGCCCTCCGTTACCACCTTGATCAAGCCCAATATAGTACACCACAAAAAGATTTCATTATCGATTTATTTGAAATTGTGTTGCATCAGAATTATTTTCTTTTTGGTGACCAGTATTATATCCAACAAAGGGGGACGGCCATGGGTAGTAATGTGGCACCCACATATGCCAACCTATATATGGCTTTCCTTGAAGAGACACTTGTATATGTGAATCCAATGTTTTGTAAGCATTGTATTCTATATATACGCTATATAGATGATTTGCTGGTTCTGTGGAAAGGTACACCTGATACCCTACTTGAATTCCACACGTTTCTCGATAACATGGAGGAGACGTTAAAATTTACCAAAATATATGATCCATGTTCTATAAGTTTCCTTGATGTTCAAATAACAAGGGTGGGGACTAAACTGAAAACGGATTTGTTTAGGAAAACAACGGACAGAAACAGTTTACTACATTACTCTAGTTTCCATCCGAAGGCCTTGAGAGACTCATTACCATTGACCCAATACACAAGGTTAAAGCGCATAGTCAGCGATGAGAATGCGTTTGATACGCAGGCTCGTGAGATGACAATGCGGTTCAAGGATAGAGGTTATCCACAGGAAATACTTGATGTAAATTACAATAAGCTACATGATAAGAATAGAAGGGATCTGTTGTTACCCACTAAGAGAGAAGCAAATAAGAGTGATGGATTGGCATTTGTAAGCAAGTATACCACAGCAAGTAGGCATGTCGGCAACATCATACGCCGACATTGGCACATATTACAATCGTGCCACGAGAATATACCTTCTTTTCAACAGGTACCCCTATTGGCTTACAAACGGGGGAGAAGCTTAAGAGACCAACTGGTAAGAGCCGATATAGGTGGTAAAATTGGGTCCAAACAACTGTTTTTTCAAAATCCAAAATTTGGTACATTCCCCTGCTTACATTGCGTTCAGTGCAATTCAGTAATAAAGGGTAATCATTTTCATCATCCACATCGAGGTAATAAATATAACATCGATAAATATTTCACTTGTGATTCATCGTATGTCATTTATATATTGAAGTGTCCTTGTGGCCTACTTTATGTAGGCGAGACAACACAGAAGATATGTGATCGTATCTCTAAACATAAATCTACGATACGAAAAGGGCTTATTGCTTTACCGGTCCCGGCACATTTTCAAACGGCACGACACTCTGTCAGCCAACTAAAATTTCAGGTGATTGACACAGTAGAGACACCCAGGAGGGGTGGTAACAGGCTATTAAGATTAAAAAGATTGGAAATGATGTGGATTCATAAATTGGATACGATCTGGCCCCGGGGCTTAAATAGGGAATATACTCCAGCTTCATTTATCTTTTAGGTGATTAAAGGGTCTTTGTATGCATATGTTGATGTAATATACACCACAATATAGTGACTTGACTTTAGTGTTGAACTGTTTTATTCTTCTCCTTTTTTAAGGGAATTGAAAGTACTGAAAACTACATTGAATACCCTGAGTGCTGACAAAACCTTAGACATATCAAGGAGCATCTCAGAAAACTGCTGAGTGAGATATGCAAGGGTTGTCATAGGAATGCCTCAGGTATGCAAAATTGATAATTATCTCTTATAATAATTTTTCTAAAATATTTTTGTATTATGTACAGGTTTGATATTAATGGCCTATTTATGGGATATGTATTGGATTTTTTTATGAGATTCAATGGACACGACACGTTTTCATTCTGGATATGCACAAAGAAAAAATAACTTTCAAGAAATGATTTTCAATTGTTTTTAACTTTTTTGGACTTTCTTTTTAAAAAATTTTTTAAGGAAATTGTTTTAAAATTTCTTTGTATAAAACTTTTTTCACAATGATTTTGTATTACCGGGGTTAAAATTGACTATGATTAATCCACTTTGTAATGTGATTGGATATCTAATTGAAATGGGTGGGACTATGATATGCACAACCCCCCATCCCTCACTTTAAAAGGGTTGTTTGTGGTGTGTTATGGGGCTTGACAAAGGACCTGGGAGGTCCGAAACGTTGCCTTTGTATGCTATGGGCTACACAATAAATCTGCACTTGAGCACTTATGCAAGACTAACAGTGTGCTGCTGGTAATTTCTTGGTGTGCTCAGACTTATGTCACTGTGCTCAGACTTATACTGTGCATGCTTCCTGGACAGCTTGAAAGTGAAAGCTTACTGTTGTGTAATGCCTGTCTGACTCTGCTAATAAAGCACTGTTATACTCTACTCATCCTCAGCTACCAAAACATAACAAATGTATTATTTTAATACCCTATAGGCCCCAGGACACCAATTTTTTTTTTATTTTAACTTGTAGGGAGGGGGGGTGGCCACCAATGTTTATTTTTATCTTGTAGGGGGGACACTGGCCACCAATGTTTTTTTTTAATATATAAGAGGGGGGCCCTAGCCACCAATGTTATTTTTTAACTTGTATGGATGGCCCTGACCACCAATGTTTTTTTTTTAACTTATAAGGGGGGGCTGGCAATTAGTGAAGTTTTTTTTTAACTTGTATGTGGGAAGGGGGACTCTGGCCACCAGGCACGGACTGGCAATCTGTGGGTTCTGGCAAATGCCAGAGGGGCTGCTATAAAGTGCCATAGAAAGTAAGTATTTAGTGGGCTGGTGGGGCCTTTTTGGGCCTCTTTGTGGGCTGATTGGGCCTCTGTGTACCTAAAATGCCAGGGCCTATTTTAATTCTCAGTCCGGACCTGCTGGCCACCAATAGTTTTTAGGCCCATGTTTGTGTGGCTTTTTTACTGTGATGTGTGGGGTATATGGCAGGGCCTGTGGCAGTGGGCGGAGCCCAGACATTTTTTGTTGTACGGGTTCCATGATTTCTGATGACGGCCCTGTATAGTCCCTCCAATTGGTTTGCAGTGTCATGTGCTAGTTTTCATTGGGCTTGCAGCTTCAGTCTTTACTGTGACTGGGGCTTTAGGTTTTAAAGGACTCAGCATCAGCACTATTAATAGCCATCTACTTGTATGAAGCTCTGTAAAGGGGGAAGAAGTTGCACCCTCCTCCCAATGCAGCCCTGATTCCATGAGATGCTTCGAATTGCCCATTAAATTCTTAGGTTATAAGCCTTAGTACTCTGTGCCGAGACTCTAACACGAGAAAAAATCATCTAACAACCAAGAGCGATGTATACACCAACAAGAGGTGCACCATGCTGCTCCAAGTCAATTGAGTTCTACAGGTAAAAGACACTACCCCTTTAAACAACAATGCAAGTTTTGAGTGGCTTGTTTTGTTATTTAAAATAAAGATGTATAAGGGGTTAGTGACTGTTCATTAAAGTGTTGCTACCTCTTGGCAACCGCTGCTGCTGCTGTTCTCACATATAAACACAAATCCCAGACCCTAGCCTGGATAATAAAGGCCACAATAACTTTCTTTTAGTAAACTGTTTTGTTTAGCCTTCTCAAAACAGGGTATATTTTTGGTTATGATGTAGTATCCTTTCAATTTACAGAGTTCTCTGCAGTGTGTGTTTCTCTATTGATGTTTATGTATGTGGAATAAATAAATGATTTTTGCTTATCTGATATGAGTACTCTTTGAGATATACTCGGATCAAATGAATTATTGCTCTTAGAATCTTGCTGAGGAAGCCAGATTAAGGCAAGCATGTTACAGGCACTAGGTCTTGCTTGTAAGGAACCATGTGCCAGACTGGATTAAAAGATGTCTGTTTTATTCCCACAGTATCACTTTCTCTACAGTAGTGATGCCTAATATCTGACTTTGTCCCTCTGCCAATCTTTTGCAATATTACTGCCAGGCCGTGGGGTTAACTTGGAGCAACAGTTCAATATACTTAAAAGGCTGGCACCTTAAAACTGGTCCTACATGTATTTAGAAGGGTAGCCAGACCTTGGATAAAAAATTCTAAGAAACACTGGCATAGAGCCCCAAGGGTAACTGGATAGCACACACAGATTGCTTGCCTGACGAGATATGAGAGAGGGAGCTCAAAATGGAGAAAGCAATCAAACCACGAGGCATGTGGGGCAGAGTTGTACAAAACAAATAATCATTCTGTTCCAAGGATACAATTTGAAAAAAAAAAATTGAAAAAAACCCCAGCATTTGTTGTGCTGTACAAGCTCCCATTTTAGTTTTATTATTGGTCAAAGCTCCCAGTGAATCATAAAAACCTTAAAGGGGACCTGTCCTCTTAATAAATAATTCCAGATCAGATTTTATGATGTTAGCCAAGCGAAATAAACTTCACTTATACTATAAAAATTATCTAAAATTTGTCTTTTTAGTCTTGGAATTCACAATCACAACAAGAAGGCAGTTGCCATTTTGTAGACACTGTTATGAAGGCAAACTTTGCATCATGCCAAAATCTTGTTTATGTCCTGAATGGGGGACCTGACACCCCTGCACGTGTACTTGCTGCACAATTAGATGGTTAGGAGGCTGGGGTATTGTGGGGAGTGCAAGGAAATCTAGGAAGGGCAGAATGGAAAGTGAACTCAATTGCCTGACTTGTCTCTATGCCTAAAGGTGGCCATACACAGGCCGATAAAAGCTGCCGACAGACCGAGTCGGCAGCTTATTGGCCCGTGTATGGGGGCCCCCGACGGGCTTCCCCGATCGAGATCTGGCCGAAAGTCAGCCAGATCTCGATCGGATGGGGTTAAAAATCCCGTCGGATCGCGGCCGCATCTGTTCGTTGATGCGGTCCCGCGATCCGACCGCCTGTTTGCGAACGTGAAGGATCCGATCGTTGGGCCCTAGGGCCCACGATCGGATCAGCCCGATATTGCCCACCTCAAGGTGGGCATATCGGAGGGAGATCCGCTCGTTTGGCGACATCGCCAAACGAGCGGATCTATCCGTGTATGGCCACCTTTAGGCATAGAGGAGAGCAAGGACTGACAGCTGAGGCTTTTAAATGAGTTTATAACAGGTATGGATGTTTTAATATTAAAAAGAATTTGTGTTTCATATTTAATTTTTTAAGGATTTTTATTATACATCTTTTTAAGTCTGTGTGACTGTTTCTCCTTCTCAATGTAATTGAATGTGTCTCAGTGGGACATGGGTTTTTACTATTAAGTGTTGTTCTTAGATCTACCAGGCAGCTGTTATCTTGTGTTAGGGAGCTGCTATCTGGTTACCTTCCCATTGTTCTTTTGTTTGGCTGCTGGGGGGGGGGGGAAAGGGAGGGGTGATATCACTCCAATTTGCAGTACAGCAGTAAAGAGTGATTGAAGTTTATCAGAGCACAAGTCACATGACTTGGGGCAGCTGGGAAATTGACAAAATGTCTAGCCCCATGTCAGGTTTCAAAATTGAATATAAAAAAATCTGTTTCTGCTCTTTTGAGAAATGGATTTCAGTGCAGAATTCTGCTGGAGTAGCACTATTAACGGATTCATTTTGAAAAATTTTTTTTTTTCCCATGACAGTATCCCTTTGAAATTAACTTTTAGTATGATGGAGACAGATTTTTGAATTATTTAGCATTTTGTGCAGCTGCTCTCCTTATTTTTTGCCATTATAAAGCACTAGTGATTTTAGAAACCCATTATCAAGCAAACGCCAGGAAGGCTATCTCCCATAGACTTCAGTTTTAATAAGTTTAATTTAAATTTTTCAAAATGATTTCCTTTTTTTTCTGTAATACTAAACAGTATTCTTTGATCCCAAATAAGATATCATTGATCCATGTTGGTAGATTTATTTATTTATTATTTATTGCCCAAATGATTTTTTTAGCAGACTTAAGGGATCCAAGTTTCCTTTTCCAGTTTTGTGAATTAAGAATTAACAAAAGCCATAAATATTTCTTAATTAAGCTAAAATGACACCTAATGAATTTATGGGACTGTTCCCCACCAGAGTAAGATAGACTTGCAGAACCTGCAGCTAACACTAGAATAACTCTCCTTTACTGGTAGACAACACATTGCATTGCAGAATCCTGTGTTGGACCTACTATCTTCAATCCTTATTGTCACATTTAATGTTTCTTTAAAGGCACACACAGAAAAATGGACAGAAACAGCAGATGCAAGCAGCAATTATAGAGCAATGTGAAAAGAAGGCCTTGAATAGGTTGATTCTAGATTAGCTAATCATTTATGCAAAATCCAGTGCTCTGGGTAGGCCTATTGAAATTTGTAAGTGCATCTCTTTCTTTTTTCTGTTTTTGGACCATTTTGCCACATTCCCATCATATCTGTCTCCTAGGCTATTTAATTGTCTTTTGTGTTTGAAAAAAAATTTCATTTTCAGGAAAAGGCTATTCACACTTTTTTTCCCGGATTTTTTAAATAAAAAAAGTCCAACCAAACTAGAATTGACGATTTGACCTTATTTATTATTTAAAAAGCTTGATTTAATCGGTTCGGGTAAAAACTCGATAAAAGTGAAAAGACGAAATCTTTTACCCAAAAAGCTGAAAAGATCAGATTTTTTGGTTAATTCCAGCGCAGACCACAGAAACTTCAAAACAGCATAGGGACCTCTGCAGTTGACTTATACACAACCATGGCAGATCTGAGATGCTGAATTTTCAGATTCAGAATCTCATAAAATTTGAGTTTTTTTTAAAAAAAAAATGTGAGTTTTGCCGCCAAAAGCCTGACTGGAGTTTAGTAAATGACCCCCTAAGTGTAGGTGGTATGTTATTTGTGTGTATGTGTTTATACAGTATGTGTATCTTTATTTATATAGAGCTACTATTGGAGCCTTGTCAGATTATCATAGATTTACTCCTCATCCAACGTGGCACGTAATGGTTTCTCTTTAAATAGCCATCACAAGACACGATATGAAATTACAACCAGAGTCATATTTGTATCTGTTTTACTAGGAGTTGGAGGAGCAAATGGTTCAGGTCACACATTTTCTCCCAAAGGTTCTTAGTTCTCCTGTCCTGGAAGTAAATGTCACCCTCTACAAGGTAACAGTATAGTTTTTACATATGTTATACAAGGAAAGGCCCATTACAGGCCCATCAATGTATTTTTTATGTTTTAATTCATCAATACAATGCATTTAGGGTTGGTATTCTAATTTTTAAATTGAAACCAACATCTAAAAAGGAAACATTGGTTATGTTTCTGCTACTATATACACACATCACACACACGCTTCTCACAGCAGCCCATTTTGATACGTAGTTACAATATCAAATGAAGGTAATTTTTATTTTGATACCTAATGCATACCTCCCAACTGTACCGTTTTTCATGGGCAGTCCCGATTTTGACAGCTAAACAGTCCTGGGTTTGTTACTGAAATGTCCCGACTTTCTCTTTGATCTCCTGCACTGAACAGCCAGTAAAAGATACAAAGTTTCTAACTTAATTGGCTTTTGATAGAGAGCCTAGAATAGATACTTAGATACTTTTGTAACAATATAAGATTAGCAGGTCTCTTGGGAGAACTGACTTGTAGCTTAAAGGGCAATTCACCATCATTAGCAAATCTGTTATAACACATAAAATCCACCGAAATGTGTTCAAACCTGACAACTTTTGTAAAATGTATATGGTAATTAGGGGGTGTGGCCACAAAAATGGACGTGGTAAAAAAAAAAATTAGTGGCAAACCTTTTTCATTCTATTTCCTAAATGTTGCGAGGTATGCAAATGTATAGGATCCATTATGCGGAACCCCGTAATCCATAAAGCTCCAAGTTACAGGAAGGCCATCTCCTTTATGATCAAATAACTAAAATGTTTAAAAATTATTTCCTTGCACTTGATCCCAACTAAGATACAAGCATCCTTATTGGAGGCAAACTAATCTTATTGGGTTTTAAAATATTTACATACATTTTAAGTACAGAAAAGTTATGGAAAACCAAATACGGAAAGACCATTTATCCAGGCAACCCAAGGTCCCAAGCCTTCTGGATAACAGGTCCCATAACTGTACTATTACTTTTTATTATCATGGCTTGGATCAGAAAAGTGACTTTTCTAGAGAGCTCAGCATTCCTTCATTGCCCATACCTCTATGCTGTCAGACTCTTGCCATAATTATTGTAGCAGTCTTATTTATAAGATACAGAGTTTGTGTCACTGAATATACCCAAACATACACTCTATTTGTGTATTCTTTTGAACAATTCATTTTCTTATTAATCAATTTATGGTTTTTAGTTGCAGTACATTCTGGTGTGCTCCCAATTTGTTATAACAGAGGCTGGGTAAGTTTGGACCTTGGTTTTTCCAAGGATTTGTAACCTGCAGCCCGTTAGATGATTCCCACAATTCTTTTGACAGCCAAAGGTGGGATGCCGGGAACTAGATTAGTGCTAATGGCATAACACAGAATGAATTCATGGGCTAATATACATGAATGACTTGTACCAGGCTAAAATAAATCTACAGTCCCAACCAACAGGGCAACTTATTTTTAGCTCTGTCACAAACAGCTGAATGTTGCTTGATGAGATTACAGTAGCCCATGGCTGGCTATACAACTCTCAGCATTTCACCAATAATCCATTCCTTTTAATGTCGTTTCCAACCCCTTCTACGACTATTATAGGGGTCAGTATGTAAGTGCTACAAGGGACACAAACTTACCACTCATTCTCTGAGTACTTGCATTTGGGATCTTGCTCCATTCTGCACCTTCTAGTGCTCCCCAACTTGTGTGTCTGACTTATGTAATGAGTGCCATAACTATAGAGGAAGCAGACCTAGAGTTGCTGGTTGGCGTGGACTGTGGGTCAGCTTCCTATAGTATAAAAATCCCCCTTCCCCACTCTTCACTTATAAATTGACACATGTGAGCATGCAGCGGGAAAAGGGGCTCGTGGGCAGGAGATTTCTTGTTTAGCTGCTGTAAGTAGGGTTGCCACCTTTCCTCTGTGTGGTGTCCAGACAGGGGCAGGGCACATGACTTTGATGGTGGGGTGTGTGATGTCATTAGGAATAGGAAGGGCATGTGACATTATGGGCAGGACTATGATGTAGCGATTGGCCAATTGCCGCATGAATCAAGCAGAATACTGACAGTTTTCCTAATTTGGATAGTTTTGGCCTGGGCAGCCCTTACCGAAAATATAGTATATAGCACTACTTTTATACTCTATACAAATTGGCAGGATTTTTGCCTACAATTTGAGCGTCATTGCAACTTTGTGCCGGATTGGATTTTCCACACTTGCACCAGATGCACTGAAACAGACAAAAATTTGTTGAAAATAGGATGCAAGTTGCATCTAGCATTTCAAGAGTAAAGTTTGTGTCACGTCTGGAGCTCATGCTCAAACCAGCGTTTGCAAGAAATAGTAATTAAATGGGGCATTGGAGATTTGTTCTTTCCCACCAAGAACTTCTTCTTCATTATGACAAGGAAGTCATCCTTCTGCAGAAACATTATTGGGCAAATAGAGCTATGCTGGCAGCCCCTCCAAATGGTATTGACAACTAATCAGCATTTGCTGTTATTAGGGATGCACACAGTCCAAGATTCAGTTGGTATTCGGCCAGGATTCTGCCTTATTGGGCGGGAGGATTCGGCCGAATCCTCGTGCCTGGGTGAACAGAATCCAAATCCTTAAAATCACGTGACTTAATGTCACAAAACAAGGACACACTGCAGTATTTGGTCGAATCTTTCACAAAGGATTCGAGGGTTTGGCCGAATCCAAAATATTGGATTTGGTGCATCCCTAGCTGTTATACACAATACCTGCCCTGCAACCTGCTCACTGTGTATATTTATTGGTATTTGCTATAATGGTGCTGTTTGTACTATAGCTGTATTGTACAAGTATACAGCACAGTATACACTATAGCACTATATAAATGAATATATATAAGATACGACTTTTAATTCCAAGGCACTAGGGGGCATACAAACTCAGGAGGAATGTGTGACATATCTTTTGTTTAGAAATGGAAAAAAGGAATTTATTTGTGTATAATGAAATTAGAATATTTTGAGCAACAGTTCAATCCTAGGGAAATAAGTCATTTTGCATAAACATATACTGACTAACTGTTTATCAGTTAGTGTTCCATTATACACCCTTTTCCTCCTGGGCCCCCAGTCACTGCTTCTTTCTTCTTATAGTTATACCCATAGCTGGGGACAGACATACACAACTGGACTAGTGGTTAGATAAAACTGCATAAGTAAAGGGGCACTTGGGGCTGCCACATTTTCTGCAAAGAAACCATAAAACATACAGGCCTATATATTTATATTTCTTTCCTATTAATAACATTGGGATCAGGCACCATTAAAATACCAGCCAGGTGACACGCCTAGGACCTCAGAGGCAGATAGTGATCCTGGGATTTAGTATCTGATAAAGCCCCATATGCACAATAAAATACCCTTCCCACCAGAGTGAAATAAGAGTAAAAATGGGTGAGATTGAAAAGCATGTGTTCATTTTGGAAATGGAAATGGGAGAAAAGTGGACAGACCTACGTTTTTAGGAATTCCTAGCTTGGGGCAGGCCTGGATTTGTGGAAAGGCCACCTAGGCCCGAGCCTAGGGCAGCAGGATTTTAGGGGGGCGGCATGCTCTCCAACCACACCCACATTGGTCCAGATGATGAAAATTTGCATGAAAAAAGGGGAGGGGCGACAAACAGCAGTGGACCTAGGGGCGCCCACTATGTAAATCCGGCCCTGGCTTGGGGGCAAGTTTTGGTCACCCAAAAAAATTATTCAAAATCCTATTTTATCACATTAGTCAAGCAAAATGAACGTTAATTACACTATATAAATTAATTGAATCTTGTTTCCTTCATTCTGGGGATTCATAATTATAACAGGCAGGCAGGAGCCATTTTGTGCACGCTGTTATTAAGACAAGCCTTGCATCATCTCAGAATCTTGTTTGTGCACCAGAATGGGGGACCCAATGTCCATCCTCATGCCCTGACTACACAATTAAATGGAAAAGAGAACGGGGGAATGTGGGAGAGCAGTGACATCTAGGAAGTGCTGAATGGAAAGTGAAAGTAATTGTCTGCCCCACCACCTCTACGCCCATGGCTTGTGGGTTGAACCCACATATATATCAGAAACAAGAGCTATATATATAGTGTTGGCTGGGGTGTCTGGGGCCGCCCCCCACCCTAGTCATGGGCCCCCTGCCCTATTAACTGCCCTCTTCAAGTCAGTTGCAGGACCCCGCTCCAGTCATGGCCCTCCTTACCCCAGTCACGCCCCCTGCCCCAGTTGCAAGTTGCATCCACAGTTCTCAGCAGGGATCAGTCCTGGTAAATGATGCCCAAAATAGCTGGGGCCCAACCGGTGTCCAGTTGACCCATTGTATATATAACCATTTTTAAGAAAACATTTGGTACAACCCTTTGAATCTGAAAGTGGAATACAGGGTCATAATTTGATTGGAAGGAACTTGTGCATTAAAGTAGGGCAGTGGTCTCCAACCAGTGGATGTGAGCAATGTGTTGCCCACCATCCCCTTTATCGGTGCTCCCATCTGCCTCAAAGCTATGCTTATTTTTAAACTACTGGCTTATAGACAAGTTTTGGAGGCATAAAGACAAAAGTTTATTTCCAAACAGAGCCACTTGTAGGCTGAGCTGCTAAATAGCCAACCACAACACTTAACCACTCACAGAATCTTTGCTCATGCTCCTGTTACCCCCCCCCAACACTTTTTACATTTGATTTGGCTCACAGATAGAAAAGGTTGGTGACCACTGTTGTAGGGCAATAGCCTTGCTACAAGTCATGCTATATTGAAACAGAAGATCTATGTCAGTTATTTCTTTTTCAGTATAGTGGGCCCATTACAAAACATGGCTGGATTGTAGTAATACTATGATGCCATAAGTCTGTAGAGTCCTTGAGATTGCTGGGGACCATAAAACTTCTTTGGAGGGTTGCAGACAGCCCACGTGCCTCCAGCTAAACAGCCTTCTTCTAGATAAAATGTCGTTTTTATTAGATAGTAAACAATCACTAGTTCAGAGATCACCCATTTGTGTAAACAGTTCACATTCTTTAAAAGAATACAAATAATTGTGTTGCATCAGGCTTTAAATCTGACCACCTAATTAGAGACTTTCATGTTTATATCAGGATCAGCTATTTACAAAATTAAACATGGGATAAACCAATCTAAAAACATTCAATGGCTTACAGTAACACAAGCTATTCCCCCTGTCCTCAATTAAGTTAAAGTTTGTTAGTTTTCCACAAATTGTACAATGGTTTGTATTTGTTATCCCCAAACAAATGATTAGTCTAGGCACCGCTATTCTCAGGCAGATAACTTTAAAAAACATTATTATCAGTCAACTAGTATGAGAAAACTTGAGCAAATCAAATACACTTCTGTACATTTGCAAACCATGTAAATGCCATAGAGCCTGCTCGTTGTGATCCAAGTCATATCAGCGATTTCAATTATAGCAGGCTTTACAAACATAGTTAAAAGCATCTATATAGTAAAAAGCATTACTATATACAGGGTCAGACTGGTGGGTGCAGGGCCCATCGGGGCTGCTTCCCAAGGGGCCCCTGACCCCCCAAGCCACACCCCCCTATAGGGGCTGCCAATACCCACCCTTGCCCTTCCAATGAGCTGGCGTAAAGTTAACCTACCTTCTGCACATTGGGGGAGGGAGATAAGTGGCCTGGGGGAGCGCCTGTGGGGATCAGGTCTGGGATGGCGGGCCCACCAGTTTGTTTCCACTGGCCCAGTCCAAACCAGACTATACAAAATGATGAAATATTTATTTGGTGTTACCTCATCATTCTCAACAATATTTGCTCTTTTGTGGTTTCAGATAAAGAAGGCAAAAAAACCCAAACTGAAATACCCATATGCAGACAAGTTATTTTCAGGGACAAAACTATACTTTGTGGTTATTCTGTATTCAAGGAAAAACCAAACAAAACGCAGAGGCCTCAGTTGCCATTTTGCAACAGCAGAGCCCAGTGTTCCAGTGTACAAAAAAAAAAAGCTGATCACAGTCTTTTCCCAGTACTTTGCACAATGCATTATGCTTTGTGAATTACCCCTCAAGTTGACACGATGAGAATAAAATATTTCAATGCTTTGTGTATAATAACCAGTTTGTAGCTGGTGCAAAATTAACTACAGGCTGCAGCTTATGTCTAAATACCCATGACTGTTTTAATAGGTGACTGAGTGCTGAGTGCAATGTCTAAGATTTAATGCTGCAGTCAGTTAAACATTCACCTTCTAAGCCTAAGCATGTTAAACTTCAAGAAATTAGCCATAACTTGCAATACATAGATGTAAATATATCCTGTTCATCAGCAGTGAAAATTAGATTTGGGAAGACTCTCATGGTTTACATGGACGTTCCCTGTTTGTATATTTACACTTTAAAATAACATGGTCAAACCCACATTTCACCTAAGCAAAACCCCTGTTCATGTTATAATGGTGCAATCTGCTGGGGGCAGCTCATTACCAGAGCCTGAAAAACAATATATAGTACTTGGGCTGGTATTTGGAGTAAGTACATACAATATGTGCTTCCCAAGGTACCCATGTCAAAACTTGCCATGAGCAAAGGGGACCAAGCCTAAAGGTAGAGTGAAATTTACTGTGAATTCTATTTTTCTGCCTTGGATACCTTTTACACCAGTCTGTGGTTATGGGTGCAGTAGGTGTGACCTAAGATTTTTGGTATTGAGCAATGATGCCCCATAAATGAATATGGGAGGAAGTTCTGACAATTGGAGACCCAAAATTTCTGGTGTAATTATTTCTATTTCCTTTCAGAAAAGGTACAGTTATTCTTTCCTACTTTATATCAAAAAAATTTGAAAAATAATATACTTTAGTATAAAAGGAACCTAGAATTTCTATTGGTTAAGAATGTCACATATAAAACACTACATGCCCCACTTCTGGGGCAATTCCAATGTTAAAATATGTTAAAATAACAAGGCATTATAAGTTTATCCAGATTTGTTATTGTAACATTGGCCACTTGACACTGCTGCTTTAACAGGAGTGTATTGCCTTGTGCCCTACGTTTATGCCAATGCAAATGAGATATATACTTCTCAGGAAAAGGGAACAGACACTGGGATGTCAGCCAGTGGCCTCAGTTGACGTATTTATTGCTCATACCATAATGCGGTTCTCTCTCTGAGTCATTTATATATACATGAGAGGGAACTTGCATCTTCCTTATCCAATTCCTAGCCATGACATTTATTTATCTGTCTCAAAAAACATATGAGCATTCCATTTTTTAAAGCTTGGTGATGCATGCCCATTATTTAGAATGGCAGCCTTTTTTAATGCTTTATTCTATTCATACTTGAGATAGGATGACATTGAATAGAACATTGGGCATAATTGCATTTGCACTTTCCTAGGACAATGGCAAAAAGAGTGACAATCAAAAAACCATTTACTGTAGCCAGTTGACCCCCATTGTTCTGATTAAAATGGCTGTTGCGTATTGCACATGGCAAAGACTATTTTCCTTTTTTCTTTTAGAAAGAACACATGAAAAGCACATTAAGGAGTGTCAGGAAATGCCTGTCACTGCTCAGGCTGCTTGGCATAGACTTGCATGTTTCAAACCGACCTTGCTTCCCCATTTACACATACCTCCCAACTGTCCCTTTTTCGGAGGGACAGTCCCTCTTTTTACAGCTCAACCCGCAGTCCCTCATTTGTACTGGAAAGTCCCTCTTTTCTCTGCACTGAACAGCCAGAAAAAGAAACAAAGTTTCTCACTTAATTGGCTTTTAGAAGAGAGCACAGAACAGCCACAGCTGCAGATAAGATACTTTGTAACAATTTTGAGACACAAAAACACAGTTTAGATAAGGAGAAATATTTTCAAACTTTCATAACCTGCCAAATTTTGTAAAACAAACATGGTAATTAGGGGGTGTGGCCACATAAAGGGGTGTGGTCAAAAAATTGCTGCGCTACATGCGGAAAAAATTTTTTGTCCCTCTTTTTACTTCCAAAATGTTGGGAGGTATGTTTACAGGTCACATGCAGGTTCAGGTTGAGCTCTTCTGCCTGCTCTCTCCACCTGCGACCTTACAATGGTGGCTTCTGACTTCCGGATTTATAGGCGTGTGCGTGTCCGCTCCTACCCTTTGTGATGTAATCGGCGGGGTGGTGTGGGTCTAAAAAAGGAAGGAGGAAGTTGGTTGCAGACGGGACGGATCGGGGGCTGCATTCTAGGTTTGGGTGCGGGTCGAGTTTTTCTCGACCTGCACACCACTACTAGTCAGTGTAAGGATATCAGATCATCTGAAACAACTGGAGACGTATTTTAAAATATCAATATAAAAAAAAACTGTGCTGATTGCATTTATTCAAATCCAAAGTTTATCAAGAACTATAGACACCCTACTGATTAAAGTGGGATGTTATCTCCACTAGGGATCCAAATGGAGATCAGTCTTGAAAAGAAAGAAATATAAATGAGGCGTTGGTAAGAATGAAGTCCATCAAAGTTTGGATTCAAGCCAAGTTAATTACAGAGTGGCAGGTTCAGGGACACAATGCAAAGTTCACATGAACCTCTTGTTTGACATAATATGGCCACTGACATTGTAATAAATACATAGAGCCAGGACAAACAATGTAATATTTTTGCCCATCTATTCAATTTCAGACAACAGCAGGCTACTGTTGGTATTACTGATACATCACTTCAACAGCATCATGTTAGTTAAGGTGGCAGCTTCTATGTAATTATTCCTAAGCTTCCTTATACCCTTCACAGAATAACACACACACACTGAACCTTCTCAGCTGTGAAGCCTTGATTATTGTTGCACAAGGGGACCTAAGATCCCTTACATGTCTGGTGTTTGGTAATTGATGGCAACTTTGCCCATATGAAAAATATGTAAAGTAAGTTCCAGTGCTCACCCACCAGTGTAGCTTACCCCATACCAATATTATTTGCCCCACCATCACCCTTTCATTACAACTGCCATTTACATTGTCCCATAAGATGCTTTTCTTTGTACTGCAAAAGGACTTAAAACACATTATACATGTGCATGTTTAATGTCTTGCCATGATCATCCAATCTATTTGCCACCAGAAAAACACAGTATATACATTTAAAAAGGTACTTTTGAGGGACAACTGATTTACACAACTGGCTACCTTCGTTTTGTACATCTCTCTGCCTGTCCTAATATTGGCTACAGCTTTGCATATGATAATTATTAGCACATATTTATAATATGCCAATTGCCAACATATCTGCAGCACTGCATGATACATGGGTGAATACACTGAACATACAGATTACACAAAAAAACAGCAACCAAAACAAGAGGTAAAAAGGTGCTCCCCAAGTGAGTTTATCAGGAAAGAGGGGTTTCTGTACTTTGGCAACACTAAAACCTTCCAATTTGTTTCTTACTTCCTACCCTTATGCCAGTCTTATCGCTGCACCTCTTTCTTTAAAACATCACACAGACACAGGCTAATTTTGATTTTCTCATCTCATATAACTTTCCAAACTATAGAACCAGCCTGGCTGATTATAACTCCATATCCACAAACGGGAGTCCAGATTTTTTATGTGTCCTCATCTGATTTTAATTGATTCTCCAAAACGGTTATAGAAATCAGTTGGCATCATTTTCAAATGAGTGACTAACTGGGTTCATTTTCTATGTGGACACCTATTCCTTATGAATAGAGCATTCTAGATGAGGTATGATGAAGGTATAGAGACGTGCTAAGTGGGCAACTGTTTTCATTATAGAGGGCTTTAGCACCTGGGGGAACTAAATACACAAGCTGGCAAATATTAGTGTTTTTTATTTACAGAAAAGTGTTTTATTATTTAAAAATTAAAACGCCACTAAATCTACTTTTGACAAATAAAATAAGACCAAGTATTAAATATATGCTTCATGTTATGTTGCATCCTAATATTATTAACTCAGGGGGTATGTAGACAACAATGAATAACAACTGTTTACAGACAGCAGCACTTTACAAGTAACACAATTGTGCAGCTTATCAGTCATTTGCATGAGAACAGGGTTGCAAACCCCTGTCTAGTATTCTTCCCAACCACAAAGAAACACCACCTCATTTGTGGAAGCAATCGTGATACTGTCTCTTTTGCACATGGGTTTTCTCTCATGTTACAAAGCTCGATGGGGGGGGGGGTGGCAGGGGTGGTCCTCCAGTGGCTAAAATATGCCCTAAAATACACAATTGGGACAAATAAAAATAGAGAAATATATAATATAAGAACATGTCATCATTGACTCGTTGAAAAATTCTCATTATATGACATCTGCCAACAAGGGCAACTGCAAAGACCTGTCACACATAGTTAAAAATACCATTGCATATTTTTAATCACATCCTGTACTAAATTCTGTAGAAAAAGCTAAAATTGCCCATGCACATATTATTATAAGACTGGGCAGTTTAATTGACTCTGACCTACTTATCTAATGATTGATGTAGCTGTGGCCCCATTGGGAGTCAGTTTGAACCAAATCAGGTTTCCCAGACAGAGAATCCAATATTCCTATTCCAGATGTTTGTTTGAGGGAGGCATCAGAAGATTTGAAAGACAAGTAGAGACAACACCTTCTCTTCAGATGTCCCAAGCATCAGAAAATATCTGCTTCTGGCCTTTGGGTTAGCAAAATAAGATAATCCCCATCTTGTGGATGGCTGCTTCAGATGCTAGACAAGGCCAACAGGGTCTCTTATGCTACAGATCCACAGTTTCGAGATTTAAATTGTCCTTACACCGTGATATTGTGGTGCAGATTGTCAGGGCCGGATTTACATAGTGGGCACCCTAGGCCCCATGACGTTCATCGCCCCCATCCCCTCCCTTTTATTTGTGCAAATTTTCATCATCGGGACCGGAGCAATGGGAATTGGTACGCAGGAAATGTAAAAAACTATTTTAGCTCCTGCTCATTCGCAGTGTTTCTGAACCAATGTGGGTGTAGTTGGGCAGCATGCTGCCCCATAAAATCCCACCACCCTAGGCCCGGGCCTTGGTGAACTCTCCACAAAATCCGGGCCTGCAGATCGTCCATTTTTAGCTGCCTGAACATTACTCCGTGTAGAAATGCTTACTTACCAAGAATAAATTGTAATATTTACAGTGGGGGTGATAAGATTGTATCCATTTCAAGGTGAATGAACAGTGATTGCCAAGGGAACAAATTCCATTCAAACAGTGGAATACACTCTTGTTACAGTACATGCTAAGACAGTGGTTCTCAAACTGAGGGGCTATTCTCTCCAGGGAAACTTGAATCAGTGGTGGAGTGGCTCAGCCATCTCTTTGCCAAAAAATTTGCTAATTTACTGCGAAATTTGCGAAACTGCGAAAATTTTTCGTTAAGCATTAAAGTCAATGGGCCTCAAAATAATTTTGACGTGCGTCAATTTTGACGTGATTGACAATTTTTATAAGTGTGACTATTTGGTCCTAATGCATTAACGTCAATGGGCGTCCGAATAATTTTGACAAGCGACAATTTTTATGTCAATTTCTTATTCGACGCAGCAGATTTTTCACCAGCGAATTTTCTTCGTAGTTTCGTGAATTAAATTGCTTGCGGCAAAACGTGGAAATTCTCAACGAATTCGTGTCTGGCAAATTTATTCGCACATCACTAATCATGTTGGCTACATTAGATCAGTGATATATTGAAATACAGCTGTTAGTACCCCGAAGAGCCTTTGGTTACCTATGCCTGTATTAAACACTACAATCAACAGGTTTGGCATTACATGACTCTTTTTTTCTTTACACTAACCCCCATATGTAATAAAAGGCACTAAGGGGCAAATTTACTAACCGGCGAAAATTCGATGTGGGGGGGAAGGGTACCCCCAAATTTTTTGATCTTTTTCAGCCTATCACCCTGTAAAAAGGAAAAGACGCCAGCGTTTTTTGGGACTTAGAAAAATGTTCAACTTTTTTTTGAGGAACTCCTATCTACTCTATTGCACTTCGCCTGGTCTGAGGTGGCGAAGGCAAGTCTGGCGATAGAGGTAACGGTCAGTAAAATCAAAAACGTAGTGAATTTGCGTAGTAACGCTCTTTCGCCAGGGCAAAAATTCGCCCAGCGTTAGAGTGCAAAGTTGCGCCAGAGTCTCTCTCCTTTGCGAATGTTAGTAAATCAGCGAAGTGTCGAAATGACGTCACGCTGGCGAATTTTGGCCAACGTTAGCCACTTCGCCCTTTAGTAAATTTTCCCATAAGTTTGCCCAGGAGCAGTAATCCATAGCAACCAATTTTGCCCAGGAGCAGTAATCCATACCAACCTTTTTGTTTGAAACAGGTGACAAGTACTGCACCTGGGCAAACGTAGTGCCTTTTTAACTCCCTAATTATGAGACTGTGCTTACAAGCATACACCACGAGCCCTATATTAAAATTATATTTTCTACCACAGGGACAAGAGTCAAAATAACCCTATGGGGTGGCACCAAGCTCTGCTGCTGCACTGATGAGCTATCTGCTCCATACTGCCAGATGTTACTACAACAACACAATGAGGTTTATATTCAAGTCCTAAATACTAAACAGACCCGCCAGATGTTACAATGTTGTATTTCACTCCTCATTGATCCTTTCTGTAGCTAAAAAAGGGAAAAGGTGTTACATTTCTTGCAAGAGACACTTTCTAATCTGGGAATGTGTGACCTTTAACTCTGCCCCTATCACCACCTGTTATCAGCAGCAGCCAATGGAAAGCGCTAGGAGTTCATATAAAGAGCATAGCAGCCCAAGGCTAGACACCACTTAGCCCTCAGTGGGAGAGAACAGAGCTAGCAAGCTCATAGCCAGCCAGTGAGAACATTCCCTCTAGGCAATCTGATCACCATGCTGCGGGTGAGATGTGTAAGAGGAGGAAGCAGGGGAGCTGAGGCAGTTCATTACATTGGATCCATGGTTGGTATTCCTGCATTTTCATGTCTTTCCTTGTATGACTTCAGCGTTCCACAGCTCACTGCCTTTCTTTATGTCCAAGTTTTTCCCTTACCACTAGTTACCCAATCTTATGTCAGATCTGGCAACAGTGGACAGGATTTATTTTTATACCTCCTCTGAGTTTTTTTAATCCACTCCCTTATAGCTTAAAATATACACGATATGTAAGCTGTATTCATTCATTCTAATATATTATGTTTCACATGTAGAGCCATGTGAAGTAACAGTGTGAAGTACAGAGAGTTCATTAAAAGTACTTTCAAATCCTTATCGCTATCAGATGTTCCTGGTTGGAGTACTCAGTAGGGAAAATGCTACCATACCATGAGATATCCAAGTGTGTTATCTATTACAGTATAACTAGAAGTCTGATTAGCTTTGAACTTTACCTAGAGGCGCTTTTCAGTTTCTTTGTTGAGATATATTCCTTCTAGTACAGTCTCTTATTCTTCAAGCCTGTCTGACAATTGACTACAATTTTGTTGACTGTGCTTCATATTCCCAATCATTTCTGTGTGCACTGACATTCCCCTGTTGTGTACACTTCTTAAAAACTTGTAAGCAAAGTGGCGTCTGGGTCCCAGCATGTACGAAATGACGTGCATGTATATAACATGTGCTTTGTCTGCGCCAGAATTTCTTTTTTTCTCTGGAATTTCTACTCTGGCAATGAGTGCACGGTTCAATATTTCATCAGCTATGTTCTCCATAAGTAGTTTTTATTTACTCACATTAAGCATGAGGACAGTGTGAATTGCCTGCTCAGAACATTCATTCTTGAGGGTTGCTACTATTATTTTTTTTGGGGTGTGTGAGGCTTCCTGCCAAATACCACTATGCGATGGCCCACAATTCAATACATTCTTTTATTAATTCCTGCATAAATATTATTGTAGTACCCGATATTATACAGAGAAATGCTGCTGTTGTATATATCAATCTTTAAACTAATTATTAACTGATTTAAAAAAGATCCCAAAATACGAATACACATTGAGATATTCCTAATATAGCATTCTTAAGGCATAAACCTCATCATTACAAAGGGAGTTTACAGTATTTTCCTATTTTTGCCCAAGCCTTGCATTCCCAGGAATACAAGCAGTCCACAAGCAGATCTGTAACTTCCCCACAGAGCTAGACAGCTATACACTGCCTGTTATGACTTACCATTTCCTGTGTTTCATCTCTCTCTCTCTCTCTGACAATAGTGTGAAGAAGTGTGCTGAACTCTTTTCTCAGACCTTCAACAGCACACTTTTTCCCATCAAAAACGTAAATGTTTTATCCAGCTGTTGCTTGTAAAGAACATATACATGATATATCATTAGGAGTCATTTTTATAGCAAATCACTTGCCAAATGTTTCATTTCTACACATTTGTATTCATGTATTAAAGGGAACTTCTATACTGCTTAACACAAAGTTCTTTATAAGTTTCCAGTAAACAGTACTATTAAGGGCTTTAGTACACGTGCAGATTTGGGGAGATTTAGTCGCCTGGCGACTAATCGCCTCTTCTTCAGGGTGACAGTCTCCCTGAACTGCCTTCTCCCTGCCTTCCGCCTTCTAAAATGAAAAATCGCCTGCGCCAATGCACTCGCGGGGCTTCAATTCCCGAAGTTGCCCGAAGTTGCTAAAGCCCTAACAATAAAAAAGTGCACAATTAGAATTTGCAATGTAATTTTATAATGAATATATAAAATTACACTGCAAAATGCTATTTGTGTTATTATGTCTGCATTGTATTTATGCATGGAATGCTCAGGCTGAGGATACTGAGACTTTAGCTTTGTCACCAAATTCCTTAGATTCACAGTGACATAGGACACGTCCTTTTGTTTCCTTGACACTGAGCACTTAATCTGTATTGTAATTATATTTTATATTCATGTGAATGGTATTTCTAATAATGGACTTATTGTTACTTATTATTGCAGTGACCCCTTGTTTGTCACTACTAATTTGTTGTTTTGCTGTACAGTGCTTTGCCCTCAAGGAGTGCTATACAAATTAAAATACACATACATACATAAAAGCAATTAACAGGCTTTAAAGTAGAATATTCACTAATCTGTCACTGCCTGAGTGCTGAGGAGTGTGGGAATTGTGGAGCTGCAACAGCTAAAAAATTGCTTTCTCATATCTATAGCTGTATTGGGGCTCACACTGACTTGCAGTAAACCTCTAGTGAGCTCCAAGATTTTTCTAGATTACCCACATAGTTCCACAGATAATGTTCTGCCCATAGGAAAGCCACATGTACAGCTCATTGCTCAGAGGCCTCTGATAAGATAGCAGGGATAATTCTGTTTACAACAGCTGTTACAAGATTTACTGTGACCACTAGTTGTCCAGAAGTCAAGAGCTCATTGTATCTATGAAACAAGTCAAATGTCTACGTGCTGCCTGGCATGAAAGACCGACATAAGTGCAGAGACCATATACATCAATCTTTCCTGTGACAACAGGCTCTCAACAAAGGTTCCTTTTATGTCTAGCTTTCCCAATTAGAACACATACTAAAGTATCTATACAGGCATTCAAAATAAAATACATTTAGACATAGAAACAGATTAGCTAAACATTTGTAATAATTAGGATATACCTGTACCGTAAAATAATGACTTCTTATAGTAAACAGTATACACCATTGACACTCAGTCTTTTTTTTTTTTTTTTAATTTAAGAAGTGCAAAAGGAAGAGAATGTTCTTATTTGTCTGACATTCAAATACTACTGTTTGTTTTTTTTTGCTTTCTTTTTTTTGGGGGGAGGAGAGAACACTAGACACCAACACTTGTATTAAGCTAGACAAACATATAGCAATATGGCAGTGGCTGTAGCTGTTCAGCACCCCTCCATATGGCTGAACCCTGGGAGCCAGTTTCAAGGGATTTTCTCACAATGCTGTTAATTGACAGTTAGCCTGTCCTCAGCTAACACCTACTGTCATTTCTGAGTTATTATGTTGACTCCATTTATTTACATGGACAAAATGCAGATTTTAGGCCATTGTCAGTATGCTACATATACAAATAAACAGGAATAAACTCCTTTTAGGTCTGCGGGGTAGGTGTATTACCGTGTATGCAAAAAACAGCATTGTTTTTTTTATTAAGGGCAATTGCACAGGGTTACATTTTGCAGCATTTTTAGCAAATTAAACACGTGGGGCAAAAATTATACTCTATTGTTTCCTATAAGAATGACTCAAGAGCAGCAGCACTTGTCAGTAGATTCTCCTAATGGACAATAAATGGTGATTTCGGGTGTTTTGTTCCTGCATGTAGCGGGCTACAAAGTAACACCTGAAACTGACCCATGTGACATTGCCCTTAACCTTTAGTGAAAAAAAAATGTTCATAGGGAAGAATTCCTTTGTATTGTAGGTTTCCTGTTCTGCAGTGCAGGAAGCTGATTGTATCCTCCTATCGAGAAGCTATTTTAGAGATAGCAAAACATGAAATCACTAAGTTACCAAGGAAAATGAAGCGAGTTCCCGCTGGAGCACCCATACGGACATTATAGTGATCAGTTAAGGATTCACGAAAAAAAATTAATACTTTATTTGCATTTTCTGAAGTGTAATCCTACCTAAGATAATGTAATAAAAAAAACTAGCTGCCTATGTATAAGATTCTTGTCAGAGCAGCTGATATGAAACACAACATAAATATAGCTAAATATACATTATGCAAGTATCCCTATGTAGAATAACCTATGCCGAAATAAGGGCATGTAAAAAATATTTTAATGACTTGTATATACAGTATGCAATTATCAATCAACAAGCAAAGCCTGTCTCAGGCATGGATGTTCTGTGGTGTATGTACTGTTTCTGTAGTCATACTTGGTTAATTTAAAATATTTTTAACTACGGTGTATAGATTGACAAGTCCACAAATATTTGCAGTAGTGATGCACCGAATCCAGGATTCGGTTGGGATTCGGCCTTTTTCAGCAGGATTTGGATTCGACGAATCCTTCTGCCCGGCCGAACAGAATCCTAATTAGCATATGCAAATTAGGGGTGGGGAGGGAAATCGCGTGACTTTTTGTCACAAAACAAGGAAGTAAAAAATTTTTCCCTTTGGATTCGGTTCGGTATTCGGCCGAATCTTTCACAAAGGATTCGGGGTTCAGCCGAATCCAAAATAGTGGATTCGGTGCATCCCTAATTTGCAGATCTGTGCTATTGTACATTATTCCATGTGAAACCATTGTTAAGTGGATTTTGACAAAATAAAATCACATTGTGGATGACACTACAGGTCATTATGCGCAGGTCATGGGGTATGCTTACTAGACCACTGCATCCTGAGAAGGGCAAAATCATGGCCATAGTGTTTTATTTACTTTGTCTATTTTTTAGCATATTTCACACACTTTCACTAAATTTCCAATGCTATTCTGTGTCAATTTTTAGCTAAGGAAAAGCTTTGTCGGATGGGTGCAGCGAAGTTTCCAGAGCACCCAGGCAGCTGCAGTGTCGGAAAAACCCTGTGCTGCTGACGAGAAGGTCAGAGACCCCGCTGCCCAAGAATCTCCTGTCTGTTCTTACAATGAATGGGACCCACTGGAGGAAGTCATTGTGGGCAGACCTGAAAACGCCAATGTCCCAGAATTCTCTGTGGAAGTAAAGGTATGTTTAGAAAAATAATTTAATCAAATTTTCCTCTTATGTATGATATATACAGTATGCACAATTTTCAAATATCAGGGTGGGCAACGTTCATCCCTCCGAATTAAATTACATGGCCTGACACAAAACATTACATTCTTTAAATGCATGTATAATTTTACTTAGCTTCCCTAGAGTTTCTGTTAAGGGGGATTGCTCAGTGACATCATTACTAGGGATGCAGGGGGTGGGTGTGATCACACTTGGGCTCATACCCCATTGGGGCCTGCTGGAGTTACAAAAAAAGGTATGAAAGTGCTGGGAATTTTATGGGTGAGGGCATGCAGAGTACTAGTCTAAGAGATTGGCCTTAAACAGATTATATATATAGAGTTAAAAGGTTGAACCAAATGAATGTGTATCTTTTTTCAACAGGGGCACATTCTGCACTTGGGCCCGGTCAACAGTATTTATATAACTGGGCTTACTAGAGAGATGGCATTGTTTGGGGTAGAGTAGAGGGTATGGCTGTGTGTAACTGGCGTCCTGTTTGTCTGAATGGAAATGTTGATAGGCATTATATACACTTATATTTTCATACATTAATATATTGACAGAAACAGCAGTTTGTTTCACTTCCTACTTATTGTAACATGTCATCATGGAAATAATTTTGTATGGGTAAAATTATTCTTGGTTCTTGGTCCATTACCACATGCTCTGGACATAAGAGGAATATTGGACTGCAGCACTAAGATCCAAATATAGAAATGATGCTTGCATCACTTTTTTTTTTTTAATCAGTATGGCTGCCTTGTTTGAAACACCCTTACTGTACTGCACATTTCAGAGAACGTAACTGTGTATAAAAGGACCATGTGTTCCTACCAAAAAAAAAGTGTAAATGGTCATCACTCAATGAAGGGAATGGCACATGAAAAGCATGTGACATGTCAAGGACTGTTACGTTAGAGCCCAGGCAGTGCATCACTGTGAATGGCAGGGCCACTACTTTTCCAGAAGACATTTCCCTGCAGCACCAACTGGAATGAGCATGATACAGATGAATTGACAGTACAGCACAGATAATGATATTTCCCTCTCATGTGCTCTCCTGCCTCACTCTGCTCTGCCCTCAGTCCATTTTGTGATACAATTCATAAAGCCCTGCTCTGAGGTTTTTTTTTAAGCTGGGTTACTCTATAATAAGGGGGAAGCTCAAATGACCTATAATTTGATATTTATTTTTTTTTTAAATTTTTTGGCTTTTACCTTCCACTCCCATTTGATATTGTAGGCGATTTAACATACCTGCAAATTCATTAATGTTTAATAATTTTGACTGATTTGGGTGACTTAAGTGGGGGCAAAACTAACTTCAGTGGCATAGCCAAGGGATCGCACCAGTCCAAGTGTTCTTATAATTGATATAATGGCAGAGAAAGGTAATTCAGCTGGGCAGTGATGTGATTCAGGAGAGGGTCTGTGGAGCCAAGAGGTGGGTTTAGTTACACTTCAAAATTAATACAAAATAATATTCCCAAGATCTAGGTAATTAATGCACTTTTGCAACTGGTCTTATTTTTTGTTCTTATCTGCCTCTCTCAAACTTTGATTTAAAAATATTATGCAGCTTGTAGATTCTAAAATCAGTGTCCCTAGAACTGGATTTTAATTAACTGTCCCCTAGACTGGCTGCCACCACTAACCCCACCAACACCTTGCAATCTGCTTTCCCCACCCACTCCTACTTTTACTGCTAGTACCATTTTGGAAAGCAAAGCCACTCTGGGGGCTGGGTGAATCAATATGAATGTACCACCCATGGCCAGTATGTCTTGCTATGCTTGGCCTTTTGAGACATTCCCACAAATTTGGGCCTGAGTATCCCTAAGAACTTTTGTTAGAAGGTTAAATTTTCATTGTGTTCCAATGTACAAACCACTGTCTACCTGCTGGGGTGAGTGATTAACATTCAGGTTGCATTTAAAATACCAGAGTGTACCAGAACAGCCGAACAAAAAATTAATACTTTAAAAATACAGAGACAGATCTTTTAGAATACCCATATGTATACTATACTAAATGTTACAATTGCAGGTGAATTCTCCTGTGTAGGTCTGACTGTTTAAAAACAATATACTTCTCTGTCATTCCATTGAGAAAATAGAAGCTAAAACGAAAGGCCTGGAAAAGTCATTAAGCTTAGGACACGCACACTCTTTAACGAGCCGGCTGTCCATAAGATATAGGGTTGCATCGTGTTCCTAAAATATTTTTCTCAGAAAGAGAAGGAGAAATGAATGGATTATGTAACAGATGCAAGCGAGTGCAGTACAGTAGGGGATTGTGACTTGAAGGCCTTTCATAAAGCACAAATAATAATGGCTGTGAATGTCACACTAAATAATGAAATATAACAAGATCTCTTCTATTTTCTCACCTGAGGTACATCTATATAGTAATGCATGGAAAGGCAGGCACACAGAGCAGAAGTTGCTGAACTATACACATTAAAAATAACTTAAGACCCCTAGGAGGAAATGTAATACAAGTCATAAATAATAAATAAAATAAACAAACTTCACATTTCACAATTTAATATCTTTCAATAGACAGTTATTACAGTAAGAATTTTAATTATGGAACTTTTTTTGTAAGACCTGATCAAAGCCAGCATTTTGCTTGGAGCAAGAAATGTATTTGCATTCAATGCACTGCACATTCATTTGCACATTCTCTTGTGGATGAGCCACCGTATACTTTAAGGGCAGGACTTCACGGCCGATTCCGCCGCGATCTGACACGCTGCGCAAAATCGCAGGCGTCACGTCGAACGCGACGGAAACAAAGTAAGTCATTCAATTGTCGCACTGTGTCGCTGCATTGATGTGTCTGCATCCGACAGTCGCGTTGCATCAATGCAGCAACACAATGCGACAATTGAATTACTTACCTTGTTTCCGTGCAGCGTCTGCATCCGACAGTTGAGTCTCATCAATGCAGCGACACGATATGACAATTGAATTACTTACCTTGTTTCCGTCGCATCCGACGTGACGCCTGTGAATTTGCGCATCGTGTCAGATCGCGGCGGAATCGGCCGTGAAGTCCTGCCCTAACAGGTTTGTAAAAGCTATATACTATCAGCTCTGAAGGGTTTAAGCATTAACTTAATGGGAAACACCAGCAGTGAAACACACGACTGGCACACTGGGCTAAAACTAATATGCAATTAGAGTCAGAAAGAGGGAGTATTTGAAGGTCAAAGGGCTCTTACACAAGGGCGGTTTTTCCTGCACTCCTCTGCGTTGCACTTTCTTCCGTTCAGCCACAGGGGAGAGCAGTATGGACACACTCAATTATTGTTAAGTGGGCTGTACTCACACAGATGCATGTAAGTGCCAAATGCAGGTGGGACGCAGCATGTTGCATTTCACCTGCGCCCGGCGCATACATACGTCTGGGTGAGTACAGCCCCCTTCACAATAATTGAGAGCATCTACTCCTGCGGCTGAATGGAAGAAATCGCAACGCAGGGGAGTGCAGGAAAAACCACCCGTGTGTAAGAGCCAAAAGGCACACACAATGTCAACTGGGGTCAGGTGATCAAACTTTCTTTGATCCATTTTGAATACAGAACAGAAAATAGAGAACAGGCCATCTGGTGTCCTTGCAAACATACCAATTATGAAATCTGCTCCCTGTGATATATTTTATAGAAATACTTAAATGTTTTGAATGAAAAACCTGGAAAAAGACAGTAAAGCAGCCAGCTGACGTTTAGATGCGCATATTGAAAAGTTCAGTCACATGAAATTACCTTACATTCCAGACTTGCCAGAATTTCCAATCCGTACATGTCACCCAGAATTGGAGAAGCGTATAGCTATTTTCATTCACTATGGATTTTGTTCTATTATAGGCAAATACATATGAAAAATACTGGCCTTTTTACCAGAAGCACGGAGGTCAAAGTTTTCCTGTGGATCATGTAAAAAAGGCAACAGAGGAAATTGAGGAAATGTGCAATGTTCTCAGACATGAAGGAGTTATTGTGCAAAGACCTGAGGTCATTGATTGGTCAGTGAAATACAAAACACCTGACTTTGAATCTACAGGTAATTTGCTCATTTCCACATATATTTTCAGGATTCCACAAACATTATATTTTAGCATTTGTTATTAAGGGGAGACTATACCTCTAAACATTGTAGGTGTCTATATATAATACTGTGTATCACAAAAAAAAGCTCATATTTAAAACGGCTTTTCATATTAAGAAAGCCTTTTCATGAAAAGAGTTTTGTTCTAATATACTGTTATATAATATGTGGCACTGGATGGTTCTGTATTGCCAGTTAACACACTGAAATCCTTCCTCGTGTTTTTTAAAGCTTTGTGCTCACACATAACCAATTGCATGCATACAGTTAGGTTACATAGGTTATATCAGCCAATGAAATGGGCAGAGCTGTGTCTGCTACTTTGACATTTTCTCCTGTCACAGAGACCTGCTTTATTTCCTGTCAGGTGATCAGTGAGTGACACAGAGAACATCACAAAATGGCAGCTTATGATAAACAATGTACAATTTATTATAGTTTGCTGGAAGTAGAGAAAATGCTAGACAGTGGCGATTTTGACATCTCAGCCTGCAGTTCCGGGTTTCTTACTGAAATGTCTGACTTTCTCTTAAAATAAGAGGCGTTTTGGCAGAACAGTCAGCAGCTGCACATAAGCTGGCCATACATGTTGAGATTTTTAAAAGATCCGATCATCATCGTTAGACCACGATTATCTCGGAACGATCATACGACCGTACGAATTGTCCATCAACTAAAAAGGCCAATTTGCCAGGAAAACCAAGGGTAACTGCCTGCTTGGCCCTGCAAACATAGATAGATTGCACTGGGACTGACAAAGATTTTTAACCTGGCCGATCAATTTCCTGACAGATGTCGGCCGAAAAATCGTAAGATGTTCGATCGTTTGAATCCCACTAACCGCACGATAATTTCGAAGAATTGGTCGGACTTCGCTAAAATCGGTCGTTCGGCACAAGAAATCTTCTCCTATGGGGACTTAGATACTTAGATAGATACTTTTGTAACAATTTAAGATAAGCAGAGAAACAATTGTAACTATTTAAGATAAGCAGGTCTCTTGGGAGAAAAGAGACTTGCAGCTTAAAGGGCAATTCATTTTCATTAGCAAAACTGTTATAAAGTTGACAATAGACGTGCAGATATGATCGTACAGATCTTTGATTCCGTCGGTCAGGTTAGAAAATTTCTACCGGCTACTGATAATATCTCTGCATGTATTGCCGATCTGCTGATATCTGATGGAGACTGCCACCTGCTTTTGTCAGACATACCTTTCGTACGATTGCTGTACGGGCAGAACATCGTCTGATCTGTTCTTTTACTACTTTATTTAATCTGAAAGGTTAGTGGCAGGTCAGGAGATGTCCGATCATTCGTCCGATATTGCAGGTATATCTGCACGTCTATGGCCAGCTTAAAGGTGGCCATAGACGTAACAATTATGATCTTTCTTGGAAAAGATCTTTCCAAGAAAGATCGTTTCTTTCAATACACATGTGTAGAGCTGAATTATCAGATATACAGGTGGAAACAATAGAAATCTACCTGTATCTGACGATTCAGCACTAACAATGGCTAATGTTTGGGTGCCTTCAAAGGCACCCAATCAAAATTTTCTGTCCAGCCCGATTGACGAGCCGACCGATATCCAAGTCCGATATCAGTTGGCTCTTTTCCCACCATACACGCACCGAATATCATACGAAAATATGTTTCGTACGATATTATCTGAGCGTCTATGGCCTCCTTAACACATAAACAATTGCACTAAAACACCCAGAAATGGGTTTAAACTTTCATAACCTGCCAAATTTTGTAAAATGGATATGGTAATTATAGTATGTTGCCATAAAATGGGCATGATCAAAAATTCACCTCACTGACCATGGCACGAGTTATTTTCAACTCCCATAAACTTCCATGAACTCGAAATTTGACCAATTGAAATTTATTTAAAAACAAATTAATTTTTCAAAGTCGAGTGAATAGGATCGACCTGCAAACTCAAATTGAATTCGACTAGAATTTTAAAAAACAAACTCTTAATTGATCCCAGGACATCTTCCATAAGCTAAAACAGCAATTCGGCATGTTTAAGGTGGTGAATAGTTGAATTCTAGTTCTTAAAGGGCCAGTGTATGATAAATCTTGAAAAGCGAATTAGAATTTTTTAAAAAAAACTCGATTCCAATTTTAATAATTCCCTAGTCGAATTTGACAGTTTTGGCCAAAAAAATCTCGAAAATTCGAATTCGAAAATATTCGTTCAGGATTGCCAATTTATGTTTCCATGTATAACGAAAAGAACAAGACCTGCAACCCTGCTTGAAGCTAATCTATTGCAAATCAGCATGCCACTGAACCTGTATGTTTATGTTTTCTTGACATGTTCATTGTTGGTGTGCCACATTTCAGGAATGTATGCTGCTATGCCTCGAGACATCCTGCTCGTTGTTGGGAATGAGATCATTGAAGCTCCTATGGCATGGCGAGCTCGTTTCTTTGAATACAGAGCTTACCGTCCTCTCATTAAGGATTATTTCCGCCGGGGGGCAAAGTGGACCACTGCACCTAAACCAACAATGGCTGATGAACTCTATGACCAGGTAAATTCACCAGGCTATTAAGGTTTTCTGGCAGTTTCTTTGGTAATAAGGCTTTGAAAGCTAGGTAAGGGCTAATGTATTTTTCAGTTTCTGCCTCTCCACTCGTACCTTATCTCTTGGATTGTTGGTGGCAGAGACGCTATAACAATTGGGCAAAATCAGGAGATGCTGGCTGTGTTCAGCTGTTTAAAGATCCTGAGCAAGAGATGGCGCTGAAGAGCACAGGGTCTGGCTCCTTTCTCTGCAGGTGTGTTTTGTGTGAGTTTAAATGCAAGTACACTGTCTTGTGAGTGTCTGTGCACACATCACTTAACTGTGTTTGTCTAACCACATCCCTTATTAGTGTATAATATTTACATGATGATTTATTTATTGCAAATCATACATTTTATAAATTACAAATGATTTGCCCTCAGTTTTAAGGTTACCGTTTCTTCCTCTCATATATAAGCTCACCTTCCCTTTGTTTTTTTTAAAATGAAATGACTACCTTAATGCACTATTAAAATATATAAATAGAAAACCTTTGCCATCTAATGGGTGGCATCCTTAGGTTTACCTGTAGCGCAGCTTTGGGATTTGAAACCTTGTTAACTTTGGGTTAAGGCAAGTAGCAATGCAGACTGTTTATTGAAAACACTGTAAATGGAATCAGCTAAATAAAAAAATCAAAAGGGTGAATGAGTTTCTTCTAATAGCAAATAAACCAGGTATTATCAAACCACTGATAGAAGACTGGACTCTGCCTTAGGCACAAAATAATTTAATTGATTTTACCATATCAGATACCCCTGGAATTGTTTCACATTGGCTTGCAACAGTACAACCTGCAAGATAGCTACTTTGTTGCAAATGAAGCTCGCACAACAATATGTGTACAGTGTTCTGCTTCTATACTGAACAATTCAATAACAAGACAATAATTTAGTGTCGGTACATTGATAAGGTTTTGCTTTTTCAACTGCTTTTTATTTTGGTTATCTGACCCCTTTTCCCCCACCATCTCACCTTTTAAGTTTTAATCTCCTCCCCTCTCATACCTGCCCTGAGCCAAGTTGAGCGGAACTAGAAAGACCCTCATCCCCTCCTACTGGCAGTTAGCAACACCTAGCCCGGAGAATAATAGATCTCACGGGCCTCCTTTTAAGGAATTGCAGCTGACTTAATGTCTGTACATTGATAAGGTTTTGCTCTTTCAACTGCTTTTTTCTTCTGGACACTTATTGTAACAAGTGAGTTATGATTTAGCTTATCACTGTAACCACTGCTTGCAACCCTATTGGGCATATCAAGCAAAAAAATGCTCACAAAAGTCCCCTGTCACTGGTATGAGATTTTTAGGGACATATTTATTGAAGGCTGAACCCTTTTGAAGTGAATAGAGTGTGGCAGAATTTCACTCTGGGGACTCTAACAAGCTCTCTGCCACAGGGTTCTATTGCACAGTAGCAAAGCTCTCAGCCGGCTGCCAAAGAACATTTCCAGTCTGCTTCTATTCCTCAGTAACCACTTTTTAATTAACAAAAAATTGTCATGTGCAACTTTATTTTCAAGTTGGTGATAGGGTTTATATGTAGGGTTGACACTTTTCTGTAAATAAAATACTCACCTTTCTATACACATGATCTGTCTACTGTGTTCCTTACAGTATATTGGCATCAAGTACAGGTATGGGACCCGTTATGGGATCTGTTATCCTGAAACCTGAAAGCTCAGAATTATGGAAAGGCAGTCTCCAACAGGCTTTGTTTTATCAAAATAATCCAAATTTCTAAAAAGTTTTTCCTTTTTCTTTGTAATAATAAATCAGTACCTTGTACTGGAGCCAAACTAAGATATAATTAATCCTTATTGGAAGCAAAACCAGCCTTTTGGGTTTATTTAATGTTTACATCATTTTCTAGTAGACTTAAGGCATGAAGATCCAAATTACATAAAGATCCGTTAGCTGGAAAACCCCAGGTCCCGAGCATTCTGCATAACTGGTCCCATGCCTGTATCATTTTTGCAGGTTGGGTCATAATATGCAAGCTATTTTGTTTTCCTGATCTTTATGATAGTTTAAGGACAGGAGGCAAACTTCATTTGAAATAAATGGAATAGTTCAGTAAAAGTATTTCAAATTTGTAATATTTTTGTTTTTTTTTTAAGTACAAAATAAAGAGTTTGAAAAACCAACCAAACAAACAAACAAAACATTGCCATCTATGTATAACTATTTTTGTAAAGCACCGTAAGGACAGCCATCACATTACATGACATAAATGTACCTATTAGCTCAGTCTCGGATCAGCCCTAGAGAGGAAGCATAGGTTTCCCCTTACCTTACTTTATTCCAACCATACACTCTTAATTCAGTGTAAGATATATATCATTTACACTTGGGGGCCGATTCACTAACTTCGAGTGAAGGATTCGAAGTAAAAAAACTTCGAATTTCAAAGTTTTTTTGGGCTACTTCGACCATCAAATGGGCTACTTCGACCTTCGACTACGACTTCGAATCGAAGGATTCGAAGTAAAAATCGTTCGACTATTCGACCATTCGATAGTCGAAGTACTGTCTCTTTAATATATAATTCGACCCCCTGGTTCGCCATCTAAAAGCTACCGAAGTCAATGTTAGCCTATGGGGAAGGTCCCCATAGGCTTGCCTAACTTTTTTTGATCGAAGGATATTCCTTCGATCGTTGAATTTAAATCCTTCGAATCGTTCGATTCGAAGGATTTTATCGTTCGATCGAAGGAATAATCCTTCGATCGTACTATCTGCGCTAAATCCTTCGACTTCGTTATTCGAAGTCGACGGATTTCAATTCCCAGTCGAATATCGAGGGTTAATTAACCCTCGATATTCGACCCTTAGTGAATCAGCCCCTTGATGTTTTCTCCTAATCAGCAGTGTAATTACTGCAGTGTAATTATTCTAACACAGGATTGCAGATACAATTTTACAGTCATGTTTGTGGGCTGCAAGCATATTCTGTGGCCCAGTTTAAATTCCCTGTCTGTGGCCTATTAAATCGCCACTTAACGCTTGCTTTGGTGGCTTTTCCTATTCTTATTAGCTTTTTAACTTCTAAAAAAACTTCTAACAAACTCTAAATCACAAAGTCAAAGAAGAGCACTAATCTAAATATAAAAATGAATACACATGAATTATATAATAATTTATTAAAGCACTCCATGTCACACATGCCTCACAAGTGGTTCATAGTATACACACATTCACGTGTACACATTTACTTACTAGGATGACGTGCCCAGTGTTAAAACTTCTGCTTTTTCTCCTTTAGGATTATCCCATTCGTACCGTGGAGGACAGACATAAACTGGCTGCTATGGGAAAATTTGTTACAACAGAATTTGAGCCCTGTTTTGATGCTGCTGACTTTATGAGAGCTGGGAGAGATATATTTGCACAGAGAAGCCAGGTATACATAAGCAAATAAAGATTAAATGGATTTCTTTTTATGGATCATACAAATAAGTGATCCTATACCATAAATGCATTTCAGCTTTTTCTTTGAAAGTTTTACTGGTGATGATCTGTTTCCAGGTTACAAACTACCTCGGCATTGAATGGATGCGAAGGCATTTGGCACCAGATTACAAAGTACACATCATTTCATTTAAGGACCCAAACCCAATGCACATTGATGCTACCTTCAACATTATTGGGCCTGGCCTTGTGCTTTCTAATCCAGATCGCCCTTGCCACCAGGTAAGCCACCTTTATGAAAAGTGAAGTGTGCCTAGAGAAATTATGATTAAGAGTAAACCCTTAGGAATGACTCTCATGGAGGATTATTTAACGCTGAACCATATAAGTTCAAGTTCAAGTATAAGCTCTTTATTAAAGGAGCAATAAATGGTTCTTATTATTTAGATATTAGTGAATACTACATATCTTTGAATGCCATTGCAGACGGAAGTCCCAAATGGTCAGATAACATCAATATACATCAATATATAATAATGATTTCCTTTTTCTCTGTATTAATTAAACAGTACCTTGTACTTGGTCCAAACTAAAATATAATTAATCCTTACTGAAAGCAGAATCAGTCTATTGTGTTTATTTAATGTTTACATAATTTTCTAGTAGACATGATATGAAGATCCAAATTACGGAAAGATTTGTTATCCGGAAAGCCCCAGGTCCCGAGCATTCTGGATAACAGGTCCCATGCCTGTATATCATTTAACCGTTTACTGTTTTCTTAGCAAACTCATAAGTCATCATCTGTCATAGATTTGGTAGTTTTCTATCTCCTATGTTTCAAACATATTTTGTGGTACAGTAATTTTTTCTGTTTGCAAAGCATATATAATTTAAATATGCTATTAGAACTAACCCAAACTCTTTAATTACATTTTATAGATTGAACTATTTAAGAAAGCTGGCTGGACTGTGGTTACTCCCCCAACTCCATTAATCCCAGATAGTAAGTATAATATACATTTTTTATACAATATAATCAGGCAACTCTACTAGTAGCATTTTTCTCTAATTGTTATTGTTTTCTTTTTGCTAAGATCATCCTCTATGGATGTCCTCAAAATGGCTTTCCATGAATGTCTTAATGTTGGATGAGAAGCGTGTGATGGTGGATGCCAACGAAACCTCTATTCAAAAGATGTTTGAAAAATTAGGTAAGCTTGGGTAGTTAATGGCAGGCTGATATTACCAACACAATATGTTCCATTAATAATTTGGAAGAGGCTGTTATTTACAGACATACTTTTCAAGCGGTTTGCTCTTCCAAGATAAAATTGACTATTATTCACATATGTAGCCTGTGTCTGTGTAAGGTCCTGTAGATTACATAGATAGCTGCAGAAATAAAAAGTATCAAGGAAGCAAGAAGAGAGAGAGAAGAAAGACACATCTAATATAAGGCACAACACTTCAGCTAAAGGCACTTTTGAAGAGACTTACACTGGCATGTTTTCATTCTTTCTGAACAGGCATTTCTACCGTCAAAGTCAATATTCGCCATGCGAATTCATTAGGAGGTGGATTCCATTGCTGGACATGTGATATTCGGCGCCGTGGAACGCTGCAGTCCTATTTCAGATAATCTAAGCTATGAAGTGTATTTTCAGTACATGAATAATGTTTTTTTAAATAATTAATTGATCATCATGCCTGCAAATGTTCCAGCAAATGCAGGCATCTTTATGAAACAAGTGGTTGTATTACCTAAAAAACACTTAATTCACGAATTTCAGATACTATAGCTTAGATTAATTTTTGCTGGTTTCTGTTGCTGAATGAAGAAAAATAACAGTTGGCCCCTCATCACACTATAAAATGCATGACAATAAGGAACACTGGGATTGCTCGTGACTAAAAGAATCCACATACTCACTCTCTCTGTCTACCTCTGTCTTATCAGGAAAGGCAGCTTCAATGTTTTTTTTTTTTAACATAACCATTCTATACAGGTTACAGTCTACTGCATGCACAAGACACCTACATCACATTGTTATTGCCCATTTGCACTCTAGCTTTATATATTTTTGTTGGCTTATTTTTTAATACAGCATTTTTACATTACTAAAACATTTGCATCATGGCTGGCAAATTCACAGCCCCACAGCTTTTGTGAGTTGTATTTCCTAGCATCCACATCCAGGCTGTCTTTCTTTCCAAAAGCTGAGGGGCCATGACTTTAACATCCTAAGTTTATGGGATCCATGTACACAACTGAATAATAATGTAATAATGTTCTTCCCACTAAGAAATGTTTCTTTACTGTGAATCATTGTGTAATGTCTAATAAACTGTCAATGCAGAAGTTATTATTCTTATTCATTTTTTTAGTCATTTGATATATTAGGGGTGGGCATAACATTCTGTCCACTGCAACATTCCTTCTCTGCATATTGGTAGTAATGCATGCAGTAACATGGAGTAACATGGAGGCTGATTATTTCTTGCTTCACCTACGACATACAGTAGATACCAGAGAAAGATGCCATGTGTTCTCTAATATTAGCTGGTTCAGTTAAATCTGCTTGTGGAGAATATCTCACCCAAGATAAGCAATATAGCAGCTTTCTCACATGTATAGTTATGCAGTGGCAGTATGTTCTGTGTAGAGAGTAGCTATGCCCTACTACTCAAATACTCAATCAATTACATGGAAAATTACTCTGAGCAAGTGAGCACGAAGCATGGGGTCCTGTAACATATAGGAAAAAGAATTAATGATATGCAAGGTTACTCACTCCAAGAGTGTATTGGTACAAAACAATTACAGAAAACAACAGCAAAAAGGCATAATATTATATAATATTCAACAAACCCCACAGCAATATCATACCTCTGTCAGCATACCACATGCCAGCCACTCCCTCCTGACGCGTTTCACTCCATTAGGTGCTTCATTAGAGGAGATGTGGCTACACTATGTCACGTTCCTTTTATACCCGATTGATTATTCCAATCCATGTTTCAGGGTTTCTTTATTTTTTCTAGCCCCAGATCAATTAATCAGACAGTTATTTATCTGCCTTATTGCCTGTAGCCTTGCCAATATATTTAAACCCTCTAATTACTCTATAGATTTAGGACAAAATATTGACGGCAATTTGCAACTCAAATATTAGAGACAATTTATGACACACACACACACATATATATATATATATATATACATATATATATATATATATATATATATATATATATATATATATATATATATATATATGCAGAAAAAGCTGAAGCACACCAGGATTTTCTTCAAAAAGATAAAGCTTTTATTACATCAACGTTTCGGCCCTCGCATGGAGCCTTTATCAAGATATATCAAGATTTATCTTGATAAAGGCTCCATGCGAGGACCGAAACGTTGATGTAATGAAAGCTTTATCTGTTTGAAGAAAATCCTGGTGTGCTTCAGCTTTTTCTGCCTTTGGATATTTGATTTCTGAACTGCACCCAGGTATGTAACTTTTGAAGTGTGTGCTAAAGCCTTTCACAGTATATATATATATATATATATATATATATATATATATATATATATATATATATATATATATATATATATATATATAAATATCCTGGAAAAAGGCGAGCACCCACAGGTCTCAAGATCAGTGTCAAGGAAACAAAAGGCTAGAGGACCCTACCCCCTAGGGCTTACAGTCTAAATAATGTGATATAAATGTTCTTATATTTCTGTCAGGAATGTTTATTCTTCATACAAAGCTACACCTTTTTACGAATACCTTGTGTGTCCATATCATTTTGTCTGACAAGTTTACTTCACATAATTATAGCAACTGCGGTTTAAAGACTTCCACAAATATTATGTGGACACAAGCATTAAAACAAGGGAATTCAAACTGAAGATCTAGATTACGATTCTAAAAGACAGGGGGCACTGCTGCTTCAGAGAAAGCTCATAGTGATTAATGTATCCAGTTTATTTTAGTGAAGTACGACAATGCAAATACAATAACCCACATGTGACAACTTTCAAGCAGTGTGAGCATTGTTAGGACATATATATATATATATATATATATATATATATATATATATATATATATATATATATATATATACTATTTTACTTACCTAAATGTGTGTGTGGTTACAAAATCAGTTCCGTGGAGCACAATTTTATTAAATACTTTAATTTACTATACATTAATATACAGGGATTAGGAATGGGGAACTGGAAATATTTGACATCTTACAATATGTTGAAAATATCATGTACCTTACTATTATTATAAGAAGCACTCTTATTTGTGATAATAAACATTCAGGTGAGTGGGGCTCAGTTCCATATTTCACACCAGGGCCGAGGGTTCTCTAATAATACCATGGATAAGACTAAACCTAGAAACCTCAAATTTTATAATGAATCAGCCTTTCATATGTATGTTCCCTTTATACTGTCATTTTCATAAACTCTTCATCGAAGCGGGTGCTTTGTGTCAACAGAACATCTCATCAGGTGCATTGATGCTGTTTTTGTGAGTCCCTGTAGGCCTATAGTACAATCTGATTGTTGGCTTTCAGGCCAGCAAATGGATCAGCCAAATTTGGTTCATCACATGGGTGACTAACTAGGGCAGAAGAACCTTGCTAAAGGAGCCAGTTTTAGATACCCTGTTTCCAGGGAGTGAAGGGCAAATTTCTCCCATTTCGTTTTACCGAAAAATTTGCGAATTTCCCGGGAAATTCAGGAAACAGCGAGGGTGTTGCTATTTGAAAGAGCCTTTCCTTAATTTTGAAATGAAAAGAATTACCTATTATACCTCTTTTTATACATGTATGTATCACTAGACAGTAATGATCCAGGGGCCTTGGGGTGCCAATACTCATGGGCGACCCGCGATCCAAAGGTGCCCATACTCGTGGTTCACCCGCAAGTCCCCAACCACACATACTTCCAAGAAAAGCAGACCCCTGCTAGGCACCCTGTACCCCCAGGTCCCCCCTGTGGCCACAGGGTTTGATTTGGCAGTAGTTACACCACTATATGGGTCATAGATTAAGTAGGCTATTCGTCAATATAAAGTTAAAGGTGACCTGTCATCCTAAGAAATAATTCCAAATCATTTTCTATTGTGTTTGTTAAGCAAAATAAACTTTATGTACACTATATAAATTATTTACATTTTGTTCACAATCACAGCAAGCAGGCAGACAACATTTTTCTGAAAGCTGTAATTAAACAAGATTTTGGAATGAAACAAACCTGGCCTTATGCGCTAGAATGGTGGACCTGATGTTTCCTAGATGGGCAGTGACATCTAGTAAAGTAATTGACTGGGCAGGCAATATCTGATTAACAGCTGAAAATGTTAAATACCTTTATAACATGTATGGATGTTTTAATAAAAAAACAAGATTTTTTGTTTTCTGTTTAATTTGGAAAGAACTTTTATTATGTGTGGGTAATAGATCTACTTAAAGCAAAATGTTTGCCCATTGTCCACTAAGAATAAAGGCATTGCGTTGATCCCTCTGTGTAACTTGGCGATTCAGATCCATTTTGAACAGGGGTATTTACTCATGTGCTTCTCTGGACAACCCCTATCTTTTTGGGCACCTCCAGGTTCTATTGGCTTCTAAGGAGTCCTCTAGGAATCCCAGTATTATTCACACATTTGGCACTCCCCTGGCCTTTTGGATCCTTCCTCCACTGGTGACATCCTTATTGATTGCCAGCAGGTAGGGGTATTTAGCAGGTGATGGTTCACGCAGGATAGCAGGTACATCATATGGATGCATCAATATTTTGGGATTAGGATGAATACAGAGTTAATCATGAATCCCAAACAAAATCTGATTTGAAAAAAAATGTGTGGAAAACTCTTGCGGTTTTAAGAGTTTGAATTTGATTCAGGCAGGCCTTTGGGTTCGCCCAGTCCAAACCCTGCTGAAAAAAGTACATTCTGCTCCCCAACATATTAAAATGACTAACTGAACAGAAATGTTTAATTGATCTGATAACTATAAACTTGCTCTCAGTGTCTGCCATAACATTCCATAACCTGTATTTATTGAAACAGAATTTTATTTGTGCAATGATGAACATATGTTATACCATATATAATTTGAATTCGTTATTCATTATTTGAGTGCAATTCTCCAGTGGTGAAATGGACCAGCAGCAAAGTGGTCCTGGAAATTACTGTAAACTAATATTCCAGTGTAAGTGTTACATTATAACGTGTGCTCTTTTCCTTCAACAAGAACTAGACAGGGATTGGATCTATCATCTGGAATACTTGGGGTTTTCCATATACTAAAAACATTTAAACAATAAATAAACCCATAATAATAATATTTTGGAAAAGCATTACCTGGACACAATTGCAACCATTGCCAGTGGATTGCAAGGGTTTGGAATCATCACTTGTATTAATTTGTTAGTAGAATAGTGGGTCTCTACTCTCTACATTATCATGAAAATATACTGGCCTTCCTATATTTTTAAGTTAATATCCTGTTTATAACATTGGCATCAAGGGTCATTTTTACCTGCAGAGAGCAGTTCCCAGCCTCTCTTAGGCTCAGAAAGTTATCCAACCCCTCCCTCACTTTGTTCCATTGCGAATAGATAGATTTTGTGACTCCAAGTTTGTCTGTGCTCCACCCAAAATGAAAAGTAGGGGGACTTCCATATCCCACAAAGTGAAGGAGGGTTTGCATAGCACTATGAACCTAAGGGGGTTTTGGAAATGGATCTTACTAGTAACATGACTTACTTTTAGTCTGCTGAATCAGGTATTTTTGTGTAAAACAAAATACATGTATATTTATAAATGGAAGTACAGATGGTGTATACATGCCTTTTCTAAGACTTATTGAATGAGTTAACGTTAAAAAGGTGGTACATTCTTATATATTACTGCCCAAGAGCAAATCATTAGGCCAACCTGGCTTATGAATATTGTGTAAAATCTTTAAAACAGAAAAAGCCACTAGATAAACGCTCTTCCAGAATTAGAATACATCCTTGTATTGTACAGTGCTTCTGAATATGTTGGTACATCAATAATATACCAATAACCGATGACGTTTCTAGGGAAAGTTTAAGTAATCATTTACATCTGTTCTCACAAGAGCCACTACCAATCACGTTTCAGTATGTTAAAACCCAGGGCTAGTCCATTTATACTGTATAAAGTGTCAGCAGCCCTGCTATTCCCCTAGATACATTTCCCATCTGATTCCTTCACCGAGGACTCCAGGTTCAGAGTCCAACATGTGAAACACTCCCCTCCAGCAGCCATAAATATGCCCAGGAGGCACAAAGATAGACTGTTCTTGCACATGTACATTCTCCAGGCAGATAAGAAGCCTGCAGTCTCTCTGCTGGTTTCCCTCTGCTCTCCAATAACAAGGCAGGTTAGAAGTTGAATGGAAGTTGACTTTATTACCTCTAGTGACGTAAAAATATGGTTGCTTGGTGACCTTGCCTCTGATTTTTATGATCTAGCCAAGCTATGAGAGAAGAGGGAGTGGTGTAAAAATGAATTAGCACTAGTCTGTCAAGTTTCCACAGTAGATAGCAGCTTTCTGTGCTAGTCTTGGGGAGGATTGCTCTTCTAGAGATACTGCTGATGTGCCAAGCTCCATGTGTGTGTGTCTGTGTGTGCTCTGCAATTAAGATCTGCTTGCATGCTGCTGCCTAGAGGATTAGTGCTGTGCAGCGTGGCAGGTTGCTAGCCACCCTTTCACATAAGCAGGCTGTAATTTTGGATGTACCATCGGATTAATTCGTCAGTGCTGCTACAGAGACGATTCAACAGCGTCGGCTACTGCGGCTGCATTTGTTCCCATCATCATTATTATTATTGCTGTTGTCACTGTTTTCTCATGGTTTGATTTGGCACCTCTGCATACATGCCACTGGAATAACCACTCTCCAGCTGCAAGCAAAATATAAGGGCGATGGAGTGGAAGAAGGTGAAAACTTTAGGAGGCAGCAACAAAGGGCACAACGGTCCTTTAAATCAGGTAAAAAATTTATTGTTATAGCTGTCGCTTTATTTACAGTACAGAATATGGAACAGGCAGCTGGGCTATTTATTAAGGAACAATGGAGGGAAATTATGCTAACAGGTGCACCTCTCATCTTTATTCAACTTTAGGGACCAGCAAGGTCTCACGGTGCAGAAGATGGGTTCATTCTGTCCCGTAACAAATCAACCAGTCCTACTGCTTTTCATGGTTGTTTAGAGCCATGCAGTAATGTAGTAATATTATTTAATAAACAAGAATGTTCGAAATGTACTACTTATGCCTGTTATGTTTTTAAATGTGAATGTGATAGAAATTCATAGATGTATTTATGAAAGGGTGAACATTAATTGAAATTAAATTTAATTTAATCACCATTTGTCAGCATGGGAAAATCCACTGTTTTGGGTATCCCAAATTCTGAACCCAATCCTTATTAACATATGCAAATCAGGGCCAGTACAGTAAAAAATGTTCAACTTCCATGTTTGTGTAATGAAAAATTCACATGTTTTTAAGCATTCGGGTTTGGCTTGGCTGTGCACTTTAGATTCTGTCTAATTCAAATCCTGCTGAAAAAAGGCAGAATCCTGTTCCATTCCAGAACTGAATCCTGGTTTTAGTTTATGCCCCCCACAATCTTATACAAGGATAGAGCTGTTGCCCTCTGGTGAACTGTGGTATAATATTCCCTATAGAGTCATCTATTCATTGTGTTTACTGTGTTCCTGTTCAACTTATGCTTATTAATAAACCAACAAATACCTAATTTTGTTAGGGACACAGCTGGCTTGAGTCTCCATTAAGCTAAATGCACAAACTTTGTATTTATTTACAAATCCAGTCAGGGTCAAAAGACATTGCGATTCACTTTGTGAATGTCATTCTCTGAGGCTCTCTAGTTTTAACAGGGAATTAAAGCTGTGAGTAAATATAACGTTTGTTTATTAGTATTAGTGCCCCATAAATTACAAGCACCAAATTAAACCCCACATTCCTTCTGGGATCCTCCACTAAGCCTGGAGCCTAGTCCATGTAAACTGCAGAATTTTTTTTTTCTTGTTTAAAATATTTAATCAGTATGACAGCATATACCATGCAGAGTTGCTGTAATAAGTACAGTGGCATGTCATTTTCAAAAGTTAATAAAATTAATAGATAAAAACATAGAAAAATAAACAAATTTTTTTTTAATAACTTGTAACCAATAAAGTTATAACAATGTAGGCATAAACTTTAGTTCACACATTCAGTGTGTCATACATATTTACACAAATGTATGCTGTACTGTCTAAAACCTTACATCGTTTCACCTTGTAGGCAGACTCTAAAGCAGGTTACAATTCCTTTCACGTAAAGCAGGTGCACTCTGAAACATGTTGTCTGATATGACACAATAAATGTTCACTTACAAGGAATTATATCCTGCTTTCGAGTTTGGCTCTGTCCTTGGATTGATGGTGGGTGTATATATATTTTTATGTATATATACAAACACACACACACACACACCGGACCAAGGACAACATGCCTAGGATTTAAAGAATAAAGAAAGGTTTATGACTACCTTTTTTTGTTTTTCATTCCAGATGAAGGTCTCTGTGTGAGGTCAAAACATTTAGCAATAAACCTTTCTATTTGTGCATTTATAGTTTCTGTTTGCCAATTCTTTAAATCCTAGGAGTGCTGTCCTTGGTCAGGTGTATTTTTTTGTACTACTCACAGGGGCAGATTTACTTAAAGGCGAAGTGGCTAATGCTAGCGACTTTTCACCACTGTTGCCACCCGCAGGGACATCGCAGATTTAACGGGTGCAGGCGCCAATTCACTAGCGAAAGAGACTGGCGCTAGCGGCCATTCGCACTCTATCACCAGGCGACTTTTTGCTCTGGGAACGGACGCTACTCCTCAAATTCACTAAAATGCAGATTTTACTGAACGTTACCTCTTTCACCAGAGTTGCCTTCACCTCCTCAGACTAGACGAAGTCACTTACATTATATTCTATAATGTAAAATAAATTATAAACTCCTTTTTTCAGAGCGATAGCCTTCAAAAGTCCTAAAATATTTTTTTGTGTAACCAGTTTCCCACATACATTTTCTAACATATGGAACATTAAGGGGCCGATTCACCAAGGGTCGAATATCGAGGGTTAATCAACCCTCGATATTCGACTGGGAATTAAAATCCTTCAACTTCGAATATCGAATAATCCTTCGATCGAATGATTAAATCCTTCGAATCGAACGATTCGTAGGATTTTAATCCAACGATCGAAGGATTATCCTTCGACCAAAAAAAACTTAGGAAAGCCTATGGGGACCTTCCCAAATACAATACAATATAATGTATTTGCTGCAACATATAACACAAAGACGTCCATTCAACTTTAAATTTCTCGCAGTATGTAAATTAACCAGAGCGCAAGACCTCTAGCGAATTTGCGCCAGGCACCTAGCGCATCTTTGCTTTGAATCGCTTGCATTACCGAAGTAACACTAGCGAAAATTCGCCAGCATTCGGCACCCAGGACGAAATAATGCATGCTAGTGAGTTATCTGGGCGAATTTTCACCTGGCAAAGTGTTTCGATGGGTGCGAAGCGGGCTTTAGAGAATTTTCGCCGGGGCACCCATGGTGTGCATATAATATATTTCTCTTTTTTCTCTTATATGTTATATATATTTATGAATCCCTTGCACAGACTGGGTGCTGCCCATCAAACCCATAGGCCAAGCCCTGATAGAGCAGAAGAAGTTTACTTACATTTCTTGCCTTACCCCAGAGGAAGGAACAAAAATATTATATATAAAATTGTGTAATTTGCTGTGGCTGAATTGTGTGCATGTCTGTAAAAGTATGTGTTAAAATGTTGGATTTGGTCAGTGTTCTCTTTTTTTTTGGCTATGAGGATAAAAATGATGTTATGTGCAGATGGTTTAGTTAGAGGACCCAAATAGGTGTTTAACTATGCATTTTGATGCATTTCTTTCCTTCCTTTCTTTCCATCCTTTCTTCCTCCGTTTCTCTCACAAAGTAATAGTTTTGTTACACTCTATGGATGGGTTCTACCTCTATTTAAAACCCTGCAGGAACATCACTGCAGGAATGTTGACCCCTAAGCAGAATTATTATACTGCATATATTGAAGTGTAAGCTCATTTTTAAAGTAATCTTAATTATGTATTTATTTTGCTATCTACATCAATTCATTTTAATGTGAACTACCCTCTTTATCCCCAGTATCGATCAGCTTAAGTATGCATTTTATATGTTTGATGTATAATAAACTCGCCTATTGTACAGAGCTGTGGAATTTGTTGGCACTTTATAAAGACATGTTAATAATAACAAATTACTAGTTAATAAAATACCTCTGTCCATATAATACAGTAAGGATATTTCTATAATTTCGCTCAACTGTCTTAATACTAATAATGTCTTATTTAATACTACTGTTACAGAACAGAACAAAGACATGAAAAGTAATTGGATGAGTAGACTCTCCCGTGACTGGCCCTAGAGATTAATTATATACAACTGACGGTTATTGGCCAGATAAATCTTTCCCTCTAGTATTATAAAAAGCAGGGAAAGATAGTACAAACTGTCTTGAGTTACAATAGATGGGAATCATTATTGTATTGTGTTTATTATATTGTTGAATTTGTGGATAATGGGTTTTGTCTGCATAAAAGGCTCCAAACAATGTACTTGCATAAAAATGAATTACACTTTAATCTGTATGGTATAGATCCTGCTTGTGACTCATAACTACTTTTATTCTGTGATCTTTGTGTATTAGTGTATTCAAGAAGAACTTATTATTGATATTATACCTTTCAATAGCCATGAGACATCTACAACCAATATATGAGGATTACTGATTGCAGTGTCTCTGGGCAGTGTGTGTGCAGCAACAACCAGTGGTTCTGGGATGTATTCCTAAACCCATGCAGTGATTTCCACTGCAGAGTCATGTCTGTTTTTATTGCAGAGCCCCAAGATCACAAGGATCCAATACTGCCTGTCAGACCTTGTATACAGAGATTTCTCCAGATTCTCTAAATCTTTCAATAATGTTATGTACTGTAGATAATGAAATCCACAAATTCTATACAGTTTTAGACTGAGGATCCTTATTGTGACATTTCTGCAATATTTGCCTCGATGCAGTTTTACATTTTACACAGTGCTCCAACTTTTTTGAAATGCAGTTGTATATCACCCTACAAGTACCAATTATTTATTTATCCATTCAGGAATCTAGGTATAGCAATACCACAGCTACAGAATTGTGCCAGATTCAATTCAATAAACAAAATATAATTTCCAGTTCAGTTCCAGATTTCTCCATCTGGGTCTTCAATTGAGTTTTCACGTGGTGAACCATGCATACCAACCATTTTTCGTGGGACAGTCCCGATTTTGACAGCTCAACCTGCAGTCCCGGGGTTACTAAAATATCCAGACTTTCTCTTTGATCTCCTGTACTGAACAGCCAGAAAAAGATACAATATTTCTAACTTAATTGGCTTTTGGCAGAGAGCCCAGAATAGGTGGCATCTGCACTTGCAGTATAGATACTTTTATTACAATTTAAGATAAGCAGGGCTCTTGGGGAAACTGTGACTTGCAGCTTAAAGGGCAATTCACCTTCATTAGCAAAGCTGTAATAATACCAAAAAAAAACACAGAAATGTGTTCAAACTTTCATAACCTGACAGATTTTGTAAAATGAACATGATAATTAGGGGTTTGGCCACAAAAATGGGCATGGTCAAAATTTTTTGTTCCTCTTTCTATTTCCAAAATGTTGGGAGGTATGCCATGTTATTTGTTTTCTCATCAAATTAAATCTGGCCCATTGTAGGATATAGTGATTAGATTGCAAGCTCTTCCTGGGGAGATACTGAATATATATATATATATATATATATATATATATATATATATATATATATATATATATATAGATATATATATATATATATATATATTTATTAATTAAGGCTCATGATTAAGTGTTTATAACACGAAACGCGTAAGGCGGAGGACACAATAAATATTTTCTACTTGATTTCTACAATTTGTTGGAAGATCACCTTTATTCGAGTGCCTGCCACCAGATTTAGGTACACGATATCAATGTAGTCCCAAAGTCCAGGCAGTATAGTCCTGAGTGATGAATCTTTTCACCAGCCATGGATTCGCACAGAAATTCTGCATTTCGCCATCTGCAAATATTTTTTGCAAAACTGCGGCAAGAGTTTGCTGTGAAGATTTCGCTGCGACAAAAAAAGTCCTGCATGAAATAATGCTGCGAAAAAAAAAAAAAGGAACTGTTTAGTGTAAAATAAAAACTGGGTAAAAATAAGGCTGTGCAAAATAAAAAATGTTTCTAATATAGTTAGTTATGTAACGTATAAATGCTGGAGTGACTGGATGTGTAACATAACATAACAGAACACTACTTCCTGCTTTACAGCTCTCTTGGTTTCCATTGATTAGTTACCGTATCATGATCAAGGCAGAGAGTCAGGGCCGGCAGTGTTTCAATAAGAAGGCACACAGTCAATAAGCTGGAGATCAGGAGCAAGAGTTTAGACAGGAACTGAAGTAAACAGAATCAGATTGGGCAATGGATAGGGACCAGAACATGCTTTTGTAGCTGGGGGGCCCGGCTCCAAGTCCTGCACCAGGGCCTGTCCCCCTAAAGTTATGCTACTGTAACACATACAATATCTGTTCTTTTGGCAGCTATTCTTGTTATGCAGCAAAGTACATGCAGTTTTTTATGAAGCGACTGTATGTTATAGAGTTTGAACTAAGTTCGAGGGGAAAATGAAACTTGCCTGAACTCTCAAAGACCTAAACTAACCAAAAAACAGAGGGGCTTTTGGCCTGATAAGCACAACATTAGAAAGATGAGGTGGCTTCTGACCCAGGTAGGATGGAGACCCATGTATGTGCTTATTAGGGTCTTTAGTCCACCAGGGTTTGGCGATCAGCTTCAATATGATCAGATCAGTATTATGATCATATTCAAGCTGATCTCCAAACCGAACACTGATGGGCTAAAGTCCACCACACAAAGTCAAACCAATTTTACTGAGCCTTTCACATCGTCTAATGACAATATATGCCTGCTTGGCTTGTACTGCCCATTTTGAATAATTACATTATAAGATAAACCATATAAAATGTTGGTCTGCACTGAGACTTCAGTGAATTCAAAATAATATGAAAAATCTCTGCTTTAGTTATTGAGAGTGCCTGAATTAATCAGAGCCGTGTCATGCAGCCTCATAACAACACAGACGGTACACCAACCAAAATAACAGGTAAAAAAAATAGAATTCTAATCCAAACCATCTCTCTAGTTACAGGTTTCCAGATATGAGTTCCTGAGCTACAGAATACGGATTACCATGTAATTACGGTATATTCCTAGTCAGCATACTATGTAGCGGTACATTAAATATTCATGGCAACAGTCTTACATAGAACAGAACATTCCAGAGGAATGCATCATCATAATGAGAGACAGGAACCTTCAAAAAGTCAGAAGTTGCTCAAAACATAGAGCTTTACAGGCCTTAACGTCCCATTGAATGCAGGTGGCATTCCAATATTCAAACTAGTGCTGATAATTGCATTGAGAAATGAAAGCGATTGTTTTCCTATACCTCTGGTCTATATATATATATATATATATATATATATATATATATATATATATATATATATATATATATATTTGTGTTCAGAGTTATAGCAGACATTACTAAACTGATCAATCACTGTTTTTGGTAGAAATTATATTTCTACATGGCAAATATTTTACTAGTAGATGTAATAGAGTAATAGAAAACCAACAGAGCCAACATATGACATGCATGCTGCTGATTCTGTGTAATTGAATCATTATTTGGGGCTTGTTCCAAATAATAGATGTGTGGAGTTCAATTAGTGAGGTCATTCATTCTTTGAAAAAAACAGGTGTCAATTACAGCCCTTATTTAAGGAAGGAAGGCAGCAAATGTTGTGCATGCTGGTTATAATGCATTTCTCTCTAAGTAAAATGGGTCGTTCCAGACATTGTTCAGAAGACCAGCGTACTTTGATTAAAAAGGTGATTGGAGACGGGAAAACATATAAAGAAATACAGAAACTGATAGGCTGCTCACCTTAAATTATCCCAAATGCTTTAAAATGGCAAGCAAAACTTGAAAGACGTGAAAGAAAGCAGGAAAACTACAGAATGGATAGAATAGCCAAAATGGCAAAGACTCAGCTCCAGGAAGATCAAATACGGTCTAAAGTTACCTGTGAGTACTGTTACAATTAGAAGGCGCCTATGTGAATATAAGCAAGAAGCCCCCACAAAGTGCCATTGTTGTAAAAAAGACGTGCTGAAGAGCTTACAGTTTGCCAAAGACCGCATTGACTCTCCGAAAGAAAAATGGCACAACATTTTGTGGACTGTTAAAAGCAAGATTGTTCTTTTTGGATCTAGGGCCACAGACAGTTTGTCAGACGACCCCCAAACACTGAATTCAAGCCAAAATACACTCCATGATAGGGAGATGTTTCTAATACTTTGGTGTTGGGCCTAGTTATCGCTTACCAGGTATTGTGAATGATTTGCATATGCAAATTAGGGGTGGGAAGGGGAAAACATTTTTTACTTCATTGTTTTGTGACAAAAAGTCAATGCGTTTCCCTCCCCGCCCCTAATTTGCATAGATTTGGATTTGGTTCGGCTGAAAAAGGCAGAATCCCAAACCGAATCCTGGATTCGGTGCATCCCTACAATTAACCTGCATTCAGTACAACATCCTGCATATCATATAAATAAGATTGCTAAACCAAATTTGGAGTTGCAGAGTATTACTGTCTCATTTAAACATTTTTTATAAAAAATGCTTGAGTACCCATGTGGCCTTTAGTCCAATGCTTTTGGACACAGTTTATCAGACCTTACTCAGCATAGACGTGTACTTCCTGCAGTCAAACCAACCAATATTTTACTGTACTAGCCTTCCAGTAAAGGGGTTAATAGGAACACCATGTTTCTGACGTCAAATCTACCAAGCTAAACAGACAACCGGACATGCAAACAAATTGTTTGAGGAACTTTTGGGGAAAAAGGGGGAAGTATAAAAAGAAAAAAAAAAAGATTGGTAGCGTGCATTGAAAATAAGAGACGAAAAAGATTGTTTTGGAGTTGGAAGTGAAGAATGCTGGTTAATTTCACACTGTGTCCTTCTGTGTGAATCTTCTTTCATGTTCTTTGGTTTATTCACAAGCTAATGTTGCTTTCATCAGGGGAAAAGTGCTTACTGCAGACTGCACATAAAAAGCTTTGTGTGAACAGTCAGGGGATTTCGTCATCACTTATGTAACATTGTTCAAATATTTTAAGAACTCACGAAATGTAAAAGAGAAACAAGATAGTCCGGCTGACTACAGAGACAAAAAGCGATCATTTTGTGCTTTTAATGTAAGGACCTGATCTATTCAGCGGGCAAATGCCTATTCATGTAAGCTGTAACCCTGGCACAAAAATCTGCAGAAGTTTGGCAACAATGTAAATATTCCTTGTCTACGTTGTTACAGGTTTTATTTTTCATTTATTTCTCTCCAGATCAAAACCGTGGCAGGAAGGGAGCAAAGTTGCATGAGTTTCTCTGGTATTTCTGTCTGCTGCACCCCATGAAAGTAGATTGTAGTGATAGGATATAAAATTAGGCTACAGATATAATATACTGTAAGCCAAGGGGTGTATTTTTTTTAATTTATATAGCACCAACACCAACAGGGCTACAGCGAGAATAATAAATGATTAAGTGCTTGCAGTTTTTATACACAGCTGAGTTGAGGTCCCTGGCCGAAAAGTTATCAATCTATGATCTATATTTATCAAAAGATACGGGGTAGTTCAACAGAAATTCCCCAAATCTACTCCTACAAGTGGAAAGCGTTGTGGAATATAATTTGTTAGAATTGTCTTTTTTGCCTTGTTTATAAAGATATTCCACAGTGAATTGGTCTTTTAGTAGCATTTAGAAAACTTTGTAGACCATGTTATCAACTTCATATGCTAAACATATGACTGTTTGACTAGCATTCTTGTGCTTATAGATTAAAATACCTTATGGCATCTACTAGGCCAAAAAAACAAAACCCTGAGGTACTAAATATTTTTTTATTTAGTATCCAAAGACCTGAGCCCTAGTGCCATTTTTCACAGAACTTGCTTATGCGAGAGAGTCATTTGTCTGGGCCTGCCTTTAAGGCTAAACTACTACAGTATTAGGTTTATGCCAAACCAGGCTGTTTATCCACCTGCGTAAAAATGCAAAGCCAATCTGCTCCCATTCCTTGGTGTAAGTGCACTGAAGGCATGGAGTTAGCCTGTGTGCACACATGGAGTGAATTCAAGTGCAAAAATGCATACTGCTCTATGTCTGGACACATACCATACCTGTCAGTGCACTTACACCACAGAGCAGATGGGAGCAGATAGGCTTTTTCACTGCCTGTATTTATACAATGGTACTGCATTAGCCTAAGTGTATTAGGGACACAACCTCTCCTCTGTATTGCCATTTCTCAGTTCCAGAGATTAACAATAAAGATGATCACGTGCAGTTCAACTAGGTCATTCATTTAAGCCATTTAACCAAAGTGGCAATTATGTAAATTATTAGTAAAAAGTGTATTTTGGAGATCACAATGATGTCAGCTCACTGCTGATTGTCCATAAGGACAGGCAAGTTGGCAGATCATCCTAAACAGCATAAATTTGAGATGAGCAAACTTTTTCAAAATTGTAAAACATTACAAATGTGTGGTTTCACCAGCAATTAAAGATTTTCGCAAATGTATTCACTAATGCGTTATGATGCAAAGGAAGGAAAAAGCAGAAAAAAACCCACGTTATTATTATGCACCCCTTGCATTGTACATCAACCAATGAGATCAGAGCTCTCCACCCCCGCCCCATCTGTCCAAGGACCTGGCCTGGTGCTGTGTTTGAAAGAAACTGGAATAATGGGAGATTTTTTCCTATAAAGAGCAGTTGTAGCATATTACAAAGGAGATTCTCTAACAAGGTAGGGCAATGTGTATGCTATTGCCTTCCCATTGACTCCAATGCCTTTGGCAAAAATACTTTTTAAAACATTTTCTACAGTTTTGCAGATTTTTTGATGAAGCAAAACTTGATAGTTTTACTCATCATTAGAATAAATTAGTCAGTGTTCAACTTGTTGCAGGATGAAGCATAATTTCTACCGCAATCAGGTAACTTCAATGCAGCAATGCACCTCTGTTGCAGAACTACAAAAGATACAATCAGACAACCATAGGTTATGTGGTTACGTTAACTTAAATAAGGATTCTAATTTAATTTTTAAGGCCCCCATACACAGGGCGATAAAAGCTGCTGACAGACCAAGTTGGCAGCTTATCGGCCCATGTGTAGAGCCCCCCGATGGGCTTTCCCAATCGATATCTGCCCGAAAGTCAGCCAGATGGCGATCTGGCAGGTTAAAAAATCCTGTTGGATCGCGGTTGCATCTTTTCATTGATGCAGTCCCACGATCCAACCGCCCGTTTGGCCTCCGTTCTGATCCGATCGTTGGGCCCTAGGGCCCACGATCGGATTAGCCTGTTCATCCGATCGACTTCAATGTGGGCATATCGGGGAGAGATCCACTCATTTGGCAAGATTACCAAATGAGTGGATCTCCCTGTGTATGGCCACCTTTAGGCTGGGGCCAGACTTTGCGGATCTTGGCCTGCAGAGGAAGAGAATGAGAATGTGCTCCTCCGCTGCCGCTATGTTGATCAATGTGCCTGTATAAATATACTGGCTCTACTCGGGTGCAGACAGAGACAGCACATCTCGGCACCAAAACATGAGATTTTGCATTTTGCGACAAAATTCACTTTGTCTGCCTGCAACAAGCAGAGGCAATGTAGGAGCAGGAATGGAGGAGTGTTTCTCCACAGGCTGAGATCCACAACGTCTGGCTCCAGCCTTAGCTAACCTTCTTTTCATTGCACTTGGATATTATCAGAAAAATAGATAATGTGACTTATCTAGAGGCCCAGGTAAAAACTTTAGCCTTGAATGCCTTCTTTCCAGTGATAAAGGCAATGACACCAGGGGGGATTTGTCACCTTTGTTAAAAATTTGCTACCAAAATGACAAATCTCCCAAAAATATGCCTCGCTGTTCACTAACATTGTAATCGTCACAAGAACACAAGCAGACATTTTCCCGCTATTATGCCCAATCGCTGTGAGTAATGCTGCAAGATTTGTAACCCTTGGTAGAGAGTTTTTAACAGGAGTGACAAATCTCCCCTGGTGTCATTGCCCTTATCACTGGAAAGAAAACATCTAAGCCTCAAGTTTAAGCCCCATCTGTCATTGCCTTAAAGCTATATTCCCAGTCCTCACCTTGTTATCCCACTGGGATAATCAGCAAGTAAAAGGAACAAGTGAATGCACTAGTGATTGTGTTATGAAATTGCCCATGCTTATTGAACAGTTCTTTTGCTGTGCTTTGGAAATATTTTTGCTTCATAATTACCATTCATTCACACTTTATGGGATATTCGTTGTATTTGTGACTGCTTTAACTTCCCATAGCAAACAGTTTTGTCATGATATGCAACAGGATGGTTTCGACTGAGGTTAGAAAGCTAAAGCTGATCAGTTACACAATGGCTAAAAAAGGCAGATTTTCTTTCACAGAGGATGCAGGGATGCAGAGGATGTGAATGATGTACAAACTCTGTAGTAAATATAATAAATGTAATCCACTGTATAGAAAAAAAGGGGGCCCTGTACTTAACTCCTTCCTAAAGCAATAAACACCTACAATAAAAACATTGTAAGAACAGGGTTCCCTGGCTCATTGCACCCCTCTCCAACATGTGGTGTGCCATGTAACTGCACAAAACATAATGCTTGATACAAAGATGTTTGGAGGCACTGTGCTTTTAATTGCCTCCAACAGATCTGGGATGTCCCATATATTTACATTGCATATATATGTTGTGGAAATTCCATGCACAACCATAAATAGCTTATTATTTATCCATTGCTGGCTCCAAAGCTATAGATTACTGTAAAAAAAACTGCACTAGTCACCTGGAACTAACAGAATGTCCAAAGCATTCCATATATAGTTGGCTGCAGATTTGTTTCCTCCAGTCAGCAGCTTATCAGCCTGTGTTTTGGGTGCTCGGAAAGACCAGCGTGACCAATATCTGGTCATAAATTATCCAAATATCTATCAGGCAAGACTGGAAATTAGTGCATTGATGCTGTCCATTAACCGACCATGTCAACCTGGTATTGTCCAGTATGTGGGTACAGATTTGCTTGTTTGGAAACATCACAGATCTTACAGTGTATTCCCAGCTTAACTTTTCTTGACACAGTGGTTTAAGAAAATAATACTTTTAGGCTAGGCCATATGATTGTGGACAATTGCTGAATTCTGCCTGCAGAGAAATGCAGCCTGAGAATCTGCTCCCCCACTGCTCCTCTGCTACTGCTCTGCTTGCACACAGAAATATTGTTTCCACTCTGGTGCAGGCAGACATGGTGGATTTCTGCTGGGGAAATGTGACATTTTGCATTTTGCAGAGAAATCCAACCTACCTGAAAAAATGAAGGGGAGCAGCAGGGCAGCGGCTTGTGCAGAATCTGCAATCTTCTGGCTCTAGCCTTTGGCAGCCAGTTACTATGTTGACATTTTAAGTGAGCTGGTGCATTTAACGGCACAGGCATTGTTTCTGATAGATTAAATCTTTGATAGCAGTTAATAGAGAATTCCCTTTCGCACCAGTACTCAGATAACTGGAAGAAGTTCTCCTTTGCAAAAGGATAGTTCAGGATCTGAATCCATTATAGGTTGCATCAATTGTATGTAGAACTCTAATGCCATAATATGCTGAAAAGTCATAGCTTTTCTCACAAGCTGTGGCAAATTCTCCCATCCATATCTGCTGATGTCCTATCCATGTACTGAAAAGGGGCATTAACAAATGAAATTATTTGTTTGGATAAATCACAGGGTAAAATGTTAAAATGCACCCCCTCCAGTCTTGAAGAGCTGTGGGGTGATCAAAACTGATACAACATTTTGCATTTTCCTTCTTGCTCTACCGCTGACATCTTTAATTCCTGCTCCCATCCTGCTATACCAACTATCCCTATCTTCCTACTTAAAATTGATGTATATCCCTATATATGTGGCCTTGAGTTGTCCCCTTGTATAATACACTAAAGACACCTTCGGCTCCCAGTTTTCCTCACTAATATTTTTTGCCTGCCACATGTCACGAAATGATAACTGGTAAGGAGAAAGTGATGAGAAGTAGCCAAATAATGAGGGTTTTAGGCAAAGTGAATGACAAAAAGGGTTTAAGTGTAGAGTGAGAGGTCCTGGAAGGAAAGAAGGTAGTCTGTTTACTAAGGACAGAGACACACGCTCAGCGACAAATCTCCTCTTCTTCGGGGTGATTAAGCTCCCCGAACTGTCTCCTGTTGGCTAGAATGTAAATCGCTGGCGGGATGGCAATCGTTGCGCTTTGTTTTCCGAAGTTGCCTCACGAGGAAACTATGGGCGACTTGGAAAACAAAGTGCTCCGAGTGCCATCCTGCCGGGGATTTACATTCTAGCCGGCTGGAGGCAGTTCAGGTAAATTAGTCACCCCGAAGAAGAGCTGATTTATTGCTGGGCGACAAAATCTCCCTGAATCTAAACGTGTCTCTGCCCTAAAACTGATTTTAAGCCTTTGTTGTCACTTGTTTTCCAGTAATGCTGTTCCTCTAGCCTAGAAGCAACTATCATTGCAACTTAGGAAAAGACTGAACTGGAATTTGAACTCCATTGTTTTGGGAAACCTTTTCAGAATTGTGACTACTTAAGTGCTTGATTGTTTTTTTTTTTGTTTTTATTAACTGTCACCAGAAGTAGGCATAGCATCTATACACATCCCTTATTTATGGATAAAGGCTATGCCTTTTTTTTGTGTCTTTCCAAAACCTGTAGTACTACTTCTGTTTGGCAGTGGGAAATGATAAGTAGTGAGAAGCAGGAGTTATGATCAAAACTGCCCTTGTGACAATCCTCTAATCCTTTTGCATTTAGTATTGCAATGAATCAGGCTTTATTCTGAATTTTAGAATTTTTTATAGTTAATTCACAAAATGAAAATGACAGGCTGATAGATATAATATATGACTGTATTGAAGAATGAATGTTTCTGTTTTTATGTGATGCATTTGTTCTCCTCAACAAACAAGAATATAATCCAAAGTTTCTTATCCATTTCCTCCCAGGACACAGGTTTTTTTTTACCTTTAAATTAACTTTTAGTATGACATAGACATTGATATTTTGACAAGTTGCTAGGAATAGGACATTATATAACATACAAAAATCAAACCACCTCATTTAAAGCTGGCCATAGACGCAAAGATCCGATTGTACGAATCTTCGAACGGTCTGACTTCCCCATCTCCCGACCTGCCATTAAAGGAGAAGGAAAGGTTAAAACTAAGTAAGCCTTAGCAGAAAGGTCCATCTAAATATACCAGTAAACCCCCAAAGTAATACTGCTCTAAATCCTCTGTCAAAAGAAACACAGCATTTCTTTCCTTCTATTGTGTACACATGGGCTTCTGTATCAGACTTCCTGCCTTCAGCTTAAACCTCATTGCCCTGGGCGTGAGCATGCTCGTTTGTTCCTCTCTCTCTCCCCCTCCCTTCTCTGCTGTAATCTGAGCCCAGAGCAGGGAGAGACTCAGGCAGGAAGTGATGTCACACCATGTTAATACTGCAGCTCCTATCCTAAACAAACAGGGTTTCTAGAGCTTTTTTACTCAGGTATGGTTAAACATTCTACAGAATAAATATAGCATTCTAGCTTGCACTATTGCAGCTAATCTATTGGCAATAAAATACCTCCATAGCTTTCCTTCTCCTTTAACCATTCAGATCAAATAAAGTAGAAAAGAACAGATCAGCCGATGTTTTGCCCCTGACAGCAATCGTATGAAATTTATGTCTAACAAAAGCTGGTCTCCCTCTGAAAATCGTACAATCGGCAATACACGGAGAGATTATCAGCAGCCGACAGAAATTTTCTAACCTGTCCGATCGACCAAACGACCGATCTCTCCACACATGGTCCGAAAATCGTAAATCGAAAAAATGCAGATGCCAGAGGAAGTGCCATAGCCTATTTTTTATAGTGGGCTGTTTGGGCTGTGCACATAAATCTGAAAATGCTTCCGTATGCCAAAATGACAGTCAATTTCAGTGGTGTAATTAGGGGACCTCACGCCTGGGTGCAGGTTGGGGGCAAAACCTGTGCCCAGCCTCCCCAGTATGCTCCGTGACTGGGACAAGTGCTGTGCACACAGTCTTACCTTTGGACCCCTGCTGTAATATGCCACAGACAGTCACTATATATTAAGCTGGTAGATGGTGTTTGGGCCTCTGTGTATTTCAAATACCAGGGCATATTTCCAGATCTGTAATTGTGTAATATAATTTTTCCATTCTGCTAGAAAGGTAGCCGCTAACAAAATCACTGATTAGTATCTCATGATAATGAATGCCTAACCTGCTTTTACTTCTGTTTACCACCAGCCAGTAGTAACCACAAAGAGCCGTGGTCTGTGTCCCTGACAAAGACTTTCCCAGTAAGCTGCTGCTGACGTGATTTTGCTGAAAGAATAGTAACTATTGCCATTCTTAACTGAAGCGCTGTCATGGTCCAATGAGCCTGTGTGTATGTAGTTGTAGGACTAACAACATGTTTATTCAGCATAAGAAGCACAGCAGGACCAAAGTTCATACAAGCACTATTACATCAGAACTATATAATCTTGCAGAAACACCTGCCAGATAAATTGCCATTTCTTTTATACAGATATACATGGCTCCAGGGGGTGGAATTATTGTTTAAGTTTTTGAAGATAATTTAATGCATATAGTTCTCTTGCTCCAAACTGAGGATGAATATAAAAGAAAGGCCTTCTACTAGCAGGAAAAGAGAGGAATTTTATGGGGATGTAGAAATACATTGTGGATCACAACTCTTACTTGTTGTACATACAGGATGCCCAAGCTGAAGGATCATGGGGTAGGGGGATGCTGGAAGATTTAGTTTAAGGCTGGTGGCACATGGGGAGATTAGTCGCCAAGTGATAAATCTTCGCTGCTGCGGGCGACTAATTTCCCTAAAATGCCTTCCCACTGGCAAGAATGTGAATCACAGGTGGGATGGCATTCACGTTGCTTTCCTGAAATCTCCCGAAGTTTCCTTGAGATGCAATTTCGGGGCGACTTCAGAAAACGAAGCAACGTGAATGCCATCCCACCAGGGATTCACATTCTTCATGGTGGGAAGGAATTTCAGGGAGATTAGTCGCCCACAGCAGCGAAGATTTATCGCTTGGCAACTAATCTCCCTGTGTGCCACCAGCCTAACAAGTGCTGGAAGACTATGGTTGGACATTCATACAAATGTAATCCCCCCTCTACCCACAGATTAGACACATGACCCCCCCTGTATTGTAAGCCCTTTTCTTTTACTCTGTTTATTGATATAACGCAGTCACATTGTGACGTATTATTATTTATTTATATAGTGGTGACCTATGCTGCAGGGCTTTGCAGAGATTATACATCATTCACACCAGTCCCTACCCAATGGGGTTTACAATATAAGGTCACTATCACATTCAGGGTTAGACAGGGTTGGGCCAGTGGAACACCGGGAAAAAAAAAGTGTCCCGGGTACTTGTGGGCCCTGCCAATCCAGACCTGCTTCCCGTCCTGGGCACTGCACCCTTACCTCCCCGGCCACAACAATATAAACTAAGGTACACACAGGGGAGGGTGGTTGTGGCTGGGGGCCAGGGGCGGAGAGGGGTACCATGGGGGGTGGATGCTGTTCACAGTAACATAACAAGGTCAATTTTACCAGAAGCCAATGTACCTGATTAAATGGGTTATTTGTATGTATCTTTTTGGAGTGTGCGAGGAGTTGGAATACCTAGAGGGATTGCATTGTTTCAACTGAAACCAAGACCCAGAGCTACAAGGCAGCAGTGCTACTGTGCAATGCACCTAGGCATGTACGATTCATTGTGTATTTGCAGGTGGAAACCAGTAACATGCTTATGATCTGGCTATTACGCGTACGGTCGCCACCTGGCCGGTAAAAATTATGGTTGGTCCCAATGTTATTAATAGGGAAAAAAGATAAATATATAGGAATGCTGGTATTTTTTTCCAGAAAAGGAGGCAACCCTAGTTACTCGCCTCAATTGCATACAATCATCCTGGATGTTGAATGGATAGTTAACTTTTAAGTGTTAGCATATTATAGAATAGATTGTCCTATTCTTAACAACTTCTCAGTTGGTCTTAATTTTTTACATTTTCATAGTTTTTTAAATTATTCTTTTTTCATGTGTTAAGGGATTTCTAAAGCCAAAAAACCGATTGCCCCTATAAGGTTGTATAAGCAATTTCAATTCACTCATTGAACAAAGCTAAAAGAATAGAACTGGCTTCAGGTTCTGATCAGCATGATATGACAACTTAAATGATCATTAAGATGAGTCCTTCCCGTATAAGCACAAACAATACCTATTTTTTAATCTTACATTAAAGTCATTAACACACATAAATAATATGTTTGGGCAGGTGACAAATTCTCCAGGAAGCATGTGTGAGCTTGTAAGCGCAGTGTTTAATCTGGGAAGTCACTGTCATTCAAAGCTCTTTCGTACTTTGTAGCCAAATCCTTTACTGTTGCTAGCTCCAAACAACTGAAGGTCGCCCAGGTTTATCACTACTGGGAGTGTATGACGTCAGTGTCCTTTAATGCTTGCAACCTTTAAGGATTCAGTCAACAAAAAAAGACAATGCTCTGAATACTGCGATTGACCATGTAAACTGCTGTGACAACAAAATTGTGCAGTGCTGATATAAAGAAATATTGTCAGCTGTGACATCATTACAAAGAAACTGCAAATATCTTTTTTTTTTGTATTGCCAGTTCTTCCTAACAGCAATCTTATTCCAAATATTCTTTTGTTTGGTACAAGAGCCGTCCTTTTTAGTGTTCCTTATATTCTTGGCCAAAAGACATTATAGCGTGTTCTTAAACAAGAGTGAGTCAATTAGTTCCTCTAAAGTCCTTGCGATGTCCTGGAGACACAAATTGCTGTAGGTTAAGTCCTCAGAGAACAAGACGAACAGTGCAGATCTTTTATTACTGTTAACGCTCAGTTCTTTAAATGTTTTTTTTTTTTTTTGTTTGTGTAACTCAAACTGTCTGGTCTTTCTCCCAAAACGAAACTGTGCTCTTCTATCTGATCGTGATTCCTCTCACCAGGTTGCCAAGGTAATTGCCTTTTTATTCGGTGGACTTATATATTTTTTTCATGTCTTAGAGACTCAGTAGTTAGTGTTAAGTCCAAGGTTGGAAAATAGCATTTGTTTTGGATCATTTTGTGTGAGAGAGAGAGGCTGAACGTTCTGTAAATATTGCTGATAAGTTCCTGCATTTGCGTGTTATATACAAAAGATTATTGGGAAATTCAAAAGTGCCTTCTGACAAGAGAGTGCCAATACAATGCAACCATTAAAAAAAAAGATGTTTTTTCAAGGTCAGGCAGAGGAAAAACTTGAGCCAAGTAACAAGTTTATGTTATGGAAGGATATTTTACTTCTGTCCTTCATTTTTATTATTTCGTGATTTGGCTTTCTCCAGTTTTTTGTTATGCAGCTCTCCAAATAGGTATTCAAAATGCTATAGAATTGCATGGTTTAGTAACCCTAGCAACCAGGCATTGCTTTGAATGACAGAATGAAAAGCAAATAGAACATGGCCTGGCTAGAAAGAGAAATAATACAAAAATGTGTCTTATCTTTAAAATCTAGAGCCCAACAAATCACCACATTTTGCTAGTTTCAAGGTTGATTCTTGGCATGAGCACTGCTATTAAAGGAGCTAGAGCATACCTCCCAACTGTCCAGTTTTCTACAGGACAGTCCTGATTTTGACAGCTCAGTCCACAGTTCTGTGTTTCTAAGGGCAAGGCCAGACGTGGTGTTTTTGCTGCGTTTTTAAGTTGCGTTTTTAAAAAAGAACAGCCAGGCGTAAATACGCATAAACTGCACTACCACTGAAACTAATGGAAAACGCACTATGGCAATTCACACAGGGCGCTTGCAAGCTGAAATCCGCCACAGGACGCCAGTATTGGCTTTTTTAAAAGAGGGGGGCCAAGTTAGCATTTTCTATTTGCAAGTGCCATAAAGCAGACCTTGTGACTGCAGAGTGCTAGCCCAGGGGACAGTGGAAGCTGGACCATGTAGTCTGCTGTATTGTAGTCCTCCTGCCTGGCTCCTTCTGCTGCTTTAAGTTTAGTTGTTTGCAGGGGTTGGGTGGGGACTGGGCCCTTCTTAAAAAGGTTGTTCACCTTTGAATTTACTTTTAGTATGGTATAGAGAGTGATATTCTTACACAAATTGCAATTGGCTTTCATTTTTAATTATTTGTTGGGTTATTTGGACTAGAGCCACACAGAGCCAATGCTGAAATATGTCAGCCCCCTATTGTGGGCAACAGGGGCGTTTCTGCCATTAGGCAAGGTGTGTACCTTGCCTCAGGCGGCAGCTACCCAGAAGTTACCAGGGGTGGCAAAAAGCCGCTCATAGTAACTTTAAGAGCCGAATTTCCGTTTTTAAAATTGGAAATTTGGCTTTTCTAGGGCAGAGAGCTTAATTTCGCTCTCTGCACTAGCGATGCACCCTCCCCAGACCCCTGTCTGCCATTTTAAGGTAAGTGTGATGGGCAGTGGGGGCGACATTCTGAACACTGCCTCAAGCGGCATTACAGGCTGGAGTGCGCCTGGTGGGCAATAGCTTCCTTCTTCTTTTGAGTCTGTAACCATTGTGTTGGCTCCAGCATTAACACACAGTGAATTTTGAAACGCAAGACTTTGCATTTTGAGCAAAATCTGCCAAGAACAAAAGTTCCGGATGCAAAAGAAGAAGGGGACTACTGCCTGCATAAGGGCTGAAATTGGTCTGTGTATTTCAGTGGGCTTATTTTGACTCATGTGGCCCTAGCCTTAGCTAGGGCCGGATTTCCATCAGTGGTGCCCTGAGGCCGCTTGGTCCTATTGCCTGCCTGTTTGCCTTCGCACGCACACCCCCGCGAGTGCACATACGTATGGACCTGTGCGTCCCCAGTGCACCTTACTATGTGGCTTTGCAGTATGCCGCCCCTAGAATTTTGCTGCACTAGGCCCAGCCCTTTGTGGCCTCACCACAAATCCGGACCTGACCTTAACTTTTTATTCAGCATCTCTCCAGTTTTCAATTTCAGCAAACTGGTTACTAGGGTCACAATTTGAATATTTTGCAAATGGCAGTGCACATGCGCGTTAGCGTGGAGGTATCGAAGTGCAAGGCCCGTGCTATATCCCTGTGCATGAGTGGCGTAAAAGACTGAAAAACTGATCGTGGGGAATACGGAACAGCTACTAAGTGCAAACACAGCAGTAATACGTAGCGCTGTAAAGTATGCAGGGAACTCTAAATGGAGTAATGCGCATTAATTGTGTCCAAATTGAGCTGGAATATTAAGCCTAGTAAAAGATATTGCAGATCTTGATTATGCTTCATATAGCAATACATTACTAATGATTCCCATTGCATAACTGGACCCACTAACTGAACTGATATACACTCTCTTTTTTTGCAAATTGCCATCAATTTGATGTGAAATTGGAACGGATGTTTGAACTTGCTTCATAAAATATTGGAACCGCGTTCCTCTTTCCCAGCTATACAATGATTATTATATCGGTTTAAAGCTGGTTTCTATAATGACACAGTGGATTTAGACCGGGCCAATACACACCTCCGTGTGGTTTTTTAACAGTAATGAATTTGGACTATATAATGAAATTTCATGCTATTTTTACACAGATGAATTTGATAATTAATTTCCATATATTATGAATTAATATTCAAAAGTGCACTTTAGTCATATAATAGAGACACACAAATGTGCAATATGATATGTTATTTATTAATGTGATCAGTGTGATATATATGAATTATTTTGATGTTATTGTTGGTGTTGATGATGAATTGGGAGATCTCAAAATAATGGGTAATAATTAAATAAAAATTGAAGCAAAATTACCAGTGTGAAAATGGAGATACTTTGTTTATAGTTTAAATCTGGTTACAAGGGTCCAAATTACCTTAGAAACCATGCACTGTTTTGAATAAGAGACTGGAATATAAATAGAAGATTTGCCAAAACTTAACTATACTACAGTTTTTTGTGAGGGTCCTCGTTTTTTGCAGTCAAACCTGAACAGAAAACTGGGGTTACTGATGTGTGTATGGGGGCATCATGTGACTTGGCCTTTACTTTCACATAGCAATCCATTGGTAAAAATAAAGGTGTTCGGTGCTTCTTCACTTGCTGAAACACGGCAGCAGTGATTAAATACTGAAGACATGTTTAATGGGGGAGCAGGGCTGCAAGACAACTACAATCATATCCCATGCTCTTGGTTTAAAGCAGTCAATCAGTTTTTGACAGGGATAACAAAGTCACGAAGAGGAGTACTGTACAAGCATTTTGAGAATCTGATTACTGACTTTCAGTGGGTTCTGAGGGATGTCCAGCCTTTCCTATTGTCAGTTATATGTTGATAGAAAACAATAGCTGTCCAAGTGTAAACAGATCATGGTTTGTTTTGTCTTGTAGATAGCTGATTGACCCTTCAAGCAGGTATGTCGAACTTAATGGCCTTCCAGCTATTTTTAACTTAAAATTGCATGCGTTCCTCTCTTCAAAATATGCAGCATTATATCCCTCCTTGACTATTGTAGCCTTCTGCTTCTGCCCTTCAGATTTTTTTCTCCGCCCCCTTCACAACAGCTTATAAATAACTTATTTGCTAGAATCTCCCCACTCACTATAAGGATTACAATGGCACACACAGTCATTTGCCACATTCTGACAGACAAATTTTCCCTCTAAAAACACTGTATCATGACATCACACTTGTTAATGGATGAATGGAATTTCATGGAAACTGCTCACACTTTAACCTACTTTAACCTAGTAGTGAGGTGAAGGTCAAAAAAAACTAAACCCGCACCTGACCCTAAACCGCTGTGCGCTCCTATTTACCCACACCTGCCTCATCCCGCTAGAAGACACTAGAAGGTCACGGGCAGCATAAACCCAGGCTTAAGTTCAGCCCGCACCTGCCCGCAAATTTTGTGCATCAGTCGAACCAAACCTGCTGGACCCATGGGTTTTTTCTGCGGGTCCCGTGGGCTTCAGGTCGGCCCACACATCACTACCTGCTAAGCTTAGAAATCAATCAATGCCGCCATGTATTGTGAATCTAAATTAATTAATAGCCTTGTATTGTGATTTGTTTATCTCTCTTTCCAATATATGATATTGTGTGTCTGTCCCTAAGCTCAGTAAGTGACAGCAGCACAGAGCATGTGCAGTGAATCAGCAGAAAAGAAGATGGGCATCTTTGGAGGCTCAGATATTTTCTGTTAAAGGGGAAGGAAACCTAGTCGGCGCAAACCCCCCACCCGTTTCAATTTCGGATCTTCTAGTGTAGAGAGTGCAACTGCTCCCTCTGCACTAGCAATGCGCCCCGAAATGAGCTCGGAAAGGTGAGCGAAGGGCGTGGCATCTGAAAGGCCGCCTCAGGCAGCAAAAATGTCAGAAACGCCCCATGGCACTTGAAGGTTGCAGGGGGCAACCCTCAGGTGCCTATATATTAAAAAGAAAATTACTCCCAAGAAAATAAATATGCTCCTTGCTACCAATGAATACTTAACTACTGTGACCAGCAGCAGAGGAGCAGGGGTGAGGGGGGTACCTGGAGGCAGGGAAGGGATGTGGAGCACTTGCGTAATGCGCATGTGTGAGGCTTGGTGGTAGCTGCGCTGGTGTGTCCCAGTGCTGCAGTGTGTCCCACTGTATGTAGTAATTAGTCATTCTGCTGGAATTCTAAAAAGAAACACTAGCACAGTGGCACTTTGCACATGTTAGCTGCAGTTTACTAAGAGATTCAACTTATAAAAATAGCACAAACAAAGTATATATATATATATATATATATATATTTATATAAGAATTAGAAACATGCAACTATAACTGGCAACAAATGGATTCAGTAGCACACGTTGCATAATCTTGAATTTCGAGCTAAGCAAGTTAAAAGGAATTAGACAATCCTTTGCCATAACATTTGTAAAGCAATGACGCATAGAAGCTGCATTTAGATTTTCAACAGCGCATACGTTCCTGTCCCAGATTAATTGGATTAATCATTTCATCTTTGCCTAATGCTGAGGATTTTGTACATGGACACTCAGCTGGCTGCGCAGGAACTGCATCACAACACAAAGGAGGAGAAATAACTGGTTACTGAAACAGGAGTTAAGAGTCGAAGGAATAAATCTGATCCTGGCAATCAATTGCAGCCCAGCTTTTCTAAAGAAACTGAAGAAAGTGTACATAAGTAGCTTTTCTGCAGTAACTTTAAGGCATATTTACATAGTAATATATTAAGGGTTGTTGAGAAATACAAAGTAGGGATGAGCAAACTTTTTCTCCAAGTAAAGTTTTGTGTCAAAATTCATGGGTTTTACCAGCGGCAAAAAGTTGCCCTAATCTTTGTCAGAATTTTGCCTCTGGAAAAAAATTGGTCTTTTGTGCCAGAAAAAAAAACCAGGAGAAAGGCGCCCCTTTGCCTTCTACATCAGATTGGAGCCCATCTAAGAAGCTTTCCAGAAATTGTCCAAATGGGCCCTTTTTTCTATGAAGAACAGTTGAAGCTGTTCTAACAAGCTAGGGCAATGTATATGCTATTGCACAGCTAAAAATGCCTTAGCTGCAATATAATTTTGCCGTTTCGCAAATTTTCTGCAATGTTAAATGGGCCAGTTTACTTATCACTAATACAAAGCCCTTTAAAGAGCACCCCATTTCTTATTCATCTAAATATTAGAATTGCGATCACCTGAATCCCCCAAGTCTAACATAAAATGTTGTCTAATGAAAGAATATGGTAGTTAGATACACACACATTTTCAATGGCTTTAACATTAATTGTAATAATTAACTGCAGCATCTGTCTGCCACCTTCTTTCCTCTGCTTTGATGGCTCTGACTTTTAAAATAATGAAGCAGAAACTAGATTTTTAAAAAGAGGCACACAAGGCTGACTTCTGTTGTGTTGTTTCAACAGTTAGAAACAGCAGTGCAGAAAGAAAGGTATATAGTTTATCATAACAATGTAGCAGTTCGAGCTGGGCTGTCCTATTGTATCAATTGCAAGAACATGTTGCGTCTAAAAAATGGAAACACTCATGAGTACAATTAGGCAGAATATAATGGAATCAAATAGCAAACACTGGCTGTAATGAGTGGAGACTTAAGTTCGTGCTCTCCAAATCACAACAACAGTTTGATCCTGAGAAAAGCAAAAAAAAAAAATGATATTCAATAACAAAGTATTGTTTCATTTGTACTTAATAAACTTCCAAAAACTGTCAGCTTAATCTCACAGTTTTAATCTTGGGTTTATTGGTGTGAAATTCATTTTTAAATCCAATATTCTGGATAAGGCACTTAAAGCCTTACTTTTAAACTAGTTCTGAAGTATTCTGCTTACTTTTCAACATATTTCCCTGCACCGCCTTGATCCTTGTAATTGTTCCTTTTCACAAGAGTCACCCAAGGTCAAGCTGTACCTTGCTAGGGAGATGAATTGCAAACAAGTGGAGCAGCATCATGTGACTCCACCTTTTCCTTGCTATTTCAATCCTCTCCTGTTGCGGATTTGGAGCCTGCTGTAGTATAAAGCAGCTGACAACACACGCAGCTCAGCTCTCTCCTGCACAAGGGGAGGAAGTCTAAGAAACTGCTTATACACATGGGCGTTTTCTTATGCCTTTGACATGCAGGTTGTTTGAGCAAATCACATCACATTATCTAATTGACGCCATTATATTCTGCCTGGTTGTATTTATGAGCGTCCAGAGTTGCATTCTACTCCATTCATGTTTAATCATGTTTTTTTTTAGATGTAGCATGCTCCATTTCCTCTTGTGCCTTTAGAAACCAATAGAACAGAGTGGGGGTCCCCAACCTTTTTTTACTTGTGAGTCACATTCAATGGTTAAAAGAGTTGGGGAGCAACACATGCATGAAAAAAGTCCCTGGGGATGCCAAATAAGGGCTGTGATTGGCTATTTGGTAGCCCTTTCGTGGAATGGCAGCCTACAGGAGGCTCTGTTTGGAAGTACACCTTGTTTTTATGCAACCAACTTGCCTCCAAGCCAATAATTCAAAAATAAACACCTGTTTAAGGCTACTGGGAGCAACATCCAAGGAGCTGTGGAACAACATGTTGCTTATGAGACACTATCCTACAAAAGCACTCATGAAGTTAAACCCTAAGGGTCAACAAGTGGCAAAGTGCAATAAATCTGTGCAAAATGCTCACAATTCACCTGGGAAACCCAAATTGCACCTGGAGTGCAGAGTATTGCACCTTTATATCTGCACACCGGAGAGGCAGCCTATGGGTCGGACTACCATTTGTGAGATTCAGGATACACATGTGAACAAATATATGCAAAAACCACCAGCGATCAATGTGCCCTCTCAGGTGTGCACAAATTTTGAGGCCATCACACACAACAAATTGTCATATGCACAAAGAATTGTGTGTGGAAACAGAAAATGTTGTATTTATTCTGATCTGAGCACACAATGTTTTAAAAATGCGCACACACGTTTAAAATGTGCACAAAAAATAATTTATTTTTGCACATAGCCAAGAAAGAATTAGAGGGAACATTGCCAGCAATACATAAAGCACTTAACATTTGAATGTGGCTCACATGTAAAAACCGGGTGGCGACCCTTGCGTATACCTCCCAACATTTTGCAAATAAAAAGAGGGACAAAAAAGTAGTTGGGCGTAGTGCAGCGTTTTTTGGCCATGCCCATTTTTGTGGCCACACCCCCTAAGTACAAAAATTGGCAGGTTATGAAAGTTTGAACATTTTTCAGTTCCCAATTGACCTCCTTATCTTATATTGTTACAATTATTTATTTGCTTATCTCAAAATTGTTACAAAAGTATCTTATATGCTGTCACTGTTCTGGGCCAATTAAGTTAGAAACTTTGTTTCTTTTTCTGGCTGTTCAGTGCAGAGAAAAATGGGACTTTCCAGTACAAACGAGGGACTGCGGGTTGAGCTGTCAAAAGAGGGACTGTCCCTCTAAAAACGAGACAGTTGGAAGGTATGCTTTGCTCTATGTGATTTGCACACTTAGTACACACATTAGGGCACACACACACAGTTCCCTCACCATAAGCTGCACAGCTACCATATAGAAGTAAGGGGAGAAACTCCCAAAAATCATCTTGACCACAGTTCTCACTTAGAAGATGAAATTACAGTAATTAATTGTGAATGTTACAAAATGTCACATTGCGACACGTTGTTCTTTTCTTTTAAGGTGATACTAACATCCAGATAATAAGCTCATATTTACCATTGTTGTGCAAAACTGGCTATATGTTGTGTTCATTACCAGATCTCCCAGCATTCCCCTGTATAAGAGAAGACGAGGACCCTGTGACGTGCTTCCCTCATACTGACAGTTTGGGTTGAAGATCCCTCTGTATAGTGAGAAGTGAGAGGTTAATGGTACAGAGATACATTGCTAACAGCCAAAGAAATTTCCACTGTGCTTTTATGTGAACCATATTCATTGTTTTCAGTAAATCGGTGCCAAGAATCCCATTACAAAAATCCCAAACAAAAGCATTGACTCAAAGCCATCACGATAACATTTTCTCTCTACTGTTAATGCCGAGCTTCTGTGTTACTCAGGCCTTGCTGCTTATCTCATTAGTCTTTAAATCAATTAACATAATTATTACAGGGACATTAAAGTGAAACAAACACTTGGAATTGTATAGAATTTGTATAGATTATAGGAGCAGTGGCCTTATTACTATTAATCTTTTTAAAACTTTTAATAGTAGCATTATTTCATTTATTTAATACTGTATTGGAAGCCAGAAAGTTATTTGTGTCTCTTGGACATCTGAAAGTGCTATTATACACACTGTGTGCTGCTATTAGTTCTATATTTGTATATAAAAGCAAAACACTACATACATGGATAGCTCTAGCTACCAAATATCCATTAGTTTAAAAACTGCGGCATAGTTCACGTACAGAAATTATAAGGTAGTAATTTTTTAACACCTTATAAAAGGGGAAATCCAGCCAAAATGAAAGAAAAATATACTGTAATTCTAAGGAAGTTTTCAATATACTGTACAGTAAATCAAAATTTCAGCTGATTTTAAAGTTACAAGGTAAGGGATCCGTTATCAGGAAACCTGTTATCCAGAAAACTCAGAATTATGGAAAAGTCGTATCCCATAGACTCCATTTTCTACAAATAATTAAAATTTGTAAAAATGGCCTTTTATCTCTGTAATAATAAAACAATACTTTGTACTTGATCCCAGCTGAGATAAAATTAATCCTTACTGAAGGCAAAACAAGCCTATTTGGCTTATTCAATCTTTGAATGTATGAAGATCCAAATTACAGAAATATCTGTTACCTGGAAAACCCCAGTTCCTGGGCATTCTGAACAACAGGTGCCATACCTGTAATTGTCAATGAAAGCAGTATTTGATTGCCCCTGTGTGTTCTGAAACAATATTAGCAGGTCGGTTCTCAACAAGCTGGTTTTTGCTTCCTTGTTTCAGAAAATATAAACAGCCAGACAGATACTGCTTTAAATTAGCAATTGCACTTACGAATAACTTAAACATTATCTTAAATGTTTATTGTATTTTAAGAAAATTTGCTAAGAAATGCATTTTGTTACTTTCCTTTTAAAAGGTGACATGTATAAATAATTTCAATGGCATACTGTTTGTGGTCCCTCTTATTTTATGTAGGTAGCATTATCATTTTAAAATAACATAGGCAAAGATTAAAGTGCCAGTGGGTTAAAGAAAATAATAATTAAACATGTTTGTGAGTCCTGATAGGTTTCCCTGTCTCCTGTTGTATTCTGCCTTCCCTATGCTCCGTTTGCACCACTGCAAATGGGCAGGCCCACCACCAGTTTTCCTAGTATGGGAATCATGTATGGGCTTCTCCTGTAGGTGTACTCCCTGGCCCAGAAACAAAACCAGTGCCACAGAGGCCCTCAGTGGTTGCCATCAAAAATGGGCTTCACCTGATTTAACCATGATGCCTGAAAGCAAAATCCTTGCCAGCTTGGCTCCCAGTAGTTGCCCTCACACAGTTCCAGGGCCTTCTAACCACCACATAGGACCAGCATTACCACCACTCTTCCCGGATTCTCAGTTTTAGTACTGACTTGCTAACCCTAGATTAGGGAGGGAGTATGGGAGAAAGATCACATATTAATTACAGTATGATGGCATGTTACCCACATAGCCCTTATGGGGCTTCTTCTGTATTCACTGCACTCACACTGCCTCTTATTTGCTACCCAAACAGATCTTTAGACATGCTGTGATGAACTTGAAGTCTGCCTAAATTTAAAGCATTGATGGGGTGGGGGTGGCGGGAGTTGAGAAAGAAAAAGTTTCACAACCTCTGCTGTAAAGTAAGTACAGTGACTGCATATATACAAAATAAAACAGTGGCCATATACACTGAGCCACAGGCTTCATATTGATTTGTTAAGCTGTATAAATTGCACATTATGCAGTTTGATAATGTGTGCAAACAAGAACTGGAATAAAACCATGCATAAAGTCTTAGGGGCACATTTACTAAGGGTCGAAGTGAATTGGAAGTGAATTTTCGAATTCAACAACTTCGAATTTTGAAGTAATGTTTGGGTACTTCGACCATCGAATAGGTCAAAATTAGATTCGAATTGAAAAAACTTTGAATATTCGAAGAACTGTCTCTTTAAAAAACACTTTGCCACCTTAAACCTGCCGAATTGCTATTTTAGCCTATGGGGACCTCCTAGAACCTATAGCCAGTATTTGGCTAAGTTTTTAGAAGTCAAAGTTTTTTTTTTTGAAAATCGCTCGATCGAACAAATTGTTCGAATTGTTCGATTCGAACGATTTGAATTTGATCGAAAACGGCTAAATTAACTCAAAAAAAAAACTTTGACTATCGAATTTCTACAATTCGATGGTCGCATTTCGAAGTTTTACCACTTCGAAATTAGACCCTTGGTAAATGTGCCCCTTAATGTTATTTATAAAAAGATTTTAAGTGGCTTTAGCCTTTTTACATAAGTGTTTTCAAGAGCAAACCTTTTTGTGTGCCCTTAAACAAGTCATTTACAGTAGCTGTAGTGGCATAAGCTTATAGTGATGTTTTAAATAAATATTGAAATAATTGAATGAATAGGCAAACTATGGAACGACTACAGAATTAGTTACACATTTATTTGAGTTGAGTAGCTTATTAACTCATCGGCATATTGGGACGTTATATGAAAATGAATACTGGATAAACAGTTTGGACGGAACAATTTTATTAACTAGAAAATCACTTAAGCTGAAATAAACATTCCATAATTGCATTTTAAACAGGCTTGACAATCGTTCTAGCTGTATCGGACACGGTGGTGATACGCAGAGTGTTTGTTAAAGGGATTCTGTCATTTTTATGGTGTAGTTTTTATTTCTAAATTACAGTTTTCATTACAAATAATTCACTCTACCATTTTATTCTTGAACTACTTAGTGTATTTTGTTAGCTGTAATATTGGTGTGTAGGCAGCAATCCTGTGCTTTCAGAAAGAGCTAGCTCTTCAGATAAGCTTTCAGATAAGCTATAGTTTCTCTTACTCAATGTAACAGGATGAGTTGCTGTGGGACTTTTTACTGCTGAGTGCTCTTATCATATCTACCAGGGAGCTGTTCTCACTGATTTTATGTCAGTGAGCTGTTATTTGATTAGTTTTGTTCTGTTCATAGGCAGCAGTGCAGAAGTAAAGAGTGAAGTTAATAAGAACACAAGTTACATGGCTGAGGGCACTAGGGAGATTGACAACATATTTACACCCATCTCCGATTTCAAACTGTGAAAGATTCTGCTGGAGCAGCACTATTAACTGATGGTTTTCCTATGACAGAATCCCTCTAAGGCAAGGGTCCCCAACCTTTTTTACCCGTGAGCCACATTCAAATTTAAAAAGAGTTGGGGAGCAACACAAGCATGAAAAATGTTCCTGTGGATGCCAGATAAGGGCTGTGATTGGCTATTGGTAGCCCCTATGTGGACTGGCAGCCTATAGGAGGTTCTTCTTGGCACTATACTTAGTTTTTATGCAATGTAAACTTGCCTCCAAGCCTGGAATTCAAAAATAAGCGCCTGCTTTGAGGACACTGAGAGCAACATCCAAGGGGTTGGAGAGCAACATGTTGCTCACGAGCTAATGGTTGGGGATCACTGCTCTAAGGAGACACTGACGCTCTTTCCAATGCACTAGTAGCTTATTGCCTCATGGGGTGAAGGAAGAGGCATGCTCCAAGTTTTATACAGCATTTTTTAATAGAATAAAATAGGCAACTCCTATATTGAGTCGTATGTGTATAATATTCATTTGGTTGCATGGAATATAACTGTCTGCAGGAATGAACACTTTGATCACGGCAGTTCTCACTCAGCAGACCCCAGCAATAAAAAGCTCCCATGTATCATAACACTTAAGATATATACAGTATGTACTGGCTACAACTTATGCGTACAGCTGCTAATTGAGTGATAAGCCAGAAACCAGAATACCCAAAGGAAAATACAAATAGCTCCATTTACAATTACAGGAAGATACAGTCTGAAGGCAGAAATAATGTAGCTGTTGCTAAATTGTAGCCTAAATCCTTTACGTTTGCCAGTATTACAGAAATCGTGTTTCCAGGCAGATAATTAACACACACAAAGTGCCTCTTGTTTTTATTCACAAGGTACAAGTTTGTTTTAAGACACATGTGATGGATGGTGTGGCTGACAAGGTAAATGACGTCAGCATTTTGCTACAGGCTGTTTTGTATGTTAGTCAGCTCTGCTATGATACAGTAGGTGACACACTGGGAAAAATTTTGGTTGGAGAAGTACTGTCATTTTTATAATACCTGCATGCTTAGAAAGTTTGGTAAATGAGTTCAGCTTGTCAGCAATATAAAATGAACATGTATTACACAGCAATGTTCCTGCATAGTAAAGTTTTAGCGTGGCTTTATGAACCCAGTGCAATTCACTATGTATTGTTTTCTCCCAGAATCCAAGCTTTAAAGTGGGCACCTGCTACAGGCTTGTTCATTTTTACTACAATGCTGCTCAGAGATGCCTTTGGCTGATTTACCAATGACAGAAATAAAACCATGAACACCATTGGCTAATGTCTAGCATGCATTTTTGGTCAAAATCGGCCCCACGTGCACGTTAACAGGCAGATGCCATGATTTACCACCCCTTTTTGTGCTGTTGGAAAACAGGGTGGCTGCCTGGCTGGTAGTGGATTGACATTTATACACTGAGGAGAACACATGTGGCATAAACCATAGTAAGCATCAAGCTATTTATGTAAAGTCTGCAATTTCATTGTTTTATATGTGTCAGAAATTTGCACAAATAATGCTTGATTAAAAATTAATTTGTAAAAATAAAAGATGATGCTGTCAGCAGTGCATTTGTAGATACCTAGACACTGCCCTAATTACATCTATCCCTGCACACCACCTATCCTATCTGATTGGCCTCAGCTCCATTGCTGGACTTTGGGGGTGGGGGCTTTAAAAATTTTATTATATACAGGGGCAACCTTCATAAGCTGATGCCGTATGCATAGACCCTCGGGTACATATCTAAAAAAATACAGCCCAGCCCTTTAAAAACAAGTTGCTTTATGGCTACAGCATATACATTTTCCATATGATAATATGAACGTTACTTGAATACAGTATATCAAATTATTTCAACCAAGAGTTTTGTTTGGTTTCTCCAGTATGGAATTTCAGCAGCAAACTAGGGTCCTAGCAACTAGGTAACAGTTTTATTGAGATATGCTGGAATATTAACTGAAAAAGAAAAAATAACAATAAAATTATAGCCTTAAAGAGCATTTTTTCCATTAAAGTAAGGGTGACACCTCTCTTAAGCTGGCCATAGACTGGTAAATTTAAGATGTAAACTCAGACGGTGTTGGCAGCTTATCATGCATGGGCTCTACTCTACAGGCATCTGTTTGAGATGTTTGAAAATCCTATCATGGTATGGACTGCAAGGGACCTCCTCGGTAGCCTGTGTTGACCTCCCTTATGATCCAATTTTCAGCCCGAGAGCCATACGAGTATCTCACCTCAATATGTCCCAGCATATAGATTTTTTTTATTTATAAACTCACTTTACATTAAATATTCAACATATTCTAAACAATTCATTGATCATGAAAAAAATCAAATCACAAAAAAAACCCACCCACATCCCAACAGCCCGCAGAGTCCATCATACATTCTTTCATATTCTGATCTGTATCGATTCTCCCAGGCTACAGAAAGCTGCACCTCCAGCCTCTTCCCAGCATATAGGAGGCCATATGGGGCAAAGATCTGCTTGTTTGGTGACCTCACCAAACAAACGGATCCTTAGGCGCATGGCTACCTTTAGTTAAATGATAGTGGACTAAAATACCTACCCATTACAGCAAAAATATTGTTGTCCCCCACAGATGTCTTGAATTAAAATGATTACTCTTTGCCCAGTGATGGATAACTATTATGAAAGGTGAAATGAGACCATTTAAATATGATCTGGCTGATCATATTTGTATTGTAACTTATGACTTAAATGTATTGCTCTTTAACTTGTTTAATGGACTCTGAAGATTGCTGCCTGCCTTACCTTTGGCCTGTTAAATTGATCTTGTAATCACTATCCCCGTCCTCTTGACAACTGCTTGCCCATACACAACCAAACCTTCAAGCACGGATTCTCCTTGCACGTCCCTCCCAGACATTTAGCACAACTAGAACATTCATAAAATAGGAAAAAGCCCAAGCAGATACCCCTGCAAAGTGTGTTTATTTACAAAACATATTTCAGGTGTCAAGCCCTTTATCACACTTGATAAAGGGCTTGACACCGAAACATGTTGTGTAAACAAATGCACTTTGCAGAGATAACTGCTTGGGATTTTTTCTATGTTATCCCTTATTCTTGAAATCAAGAGAGCAAAGATCATTACCAATCTTGATGGAGTGCTTGAAGTCATATTCACATCCATCATGAATGAAGCATTACTTTAAACAATTATAATAGTGGTGATGTGTCCTTTTGGCCAATAAGTGCATCTCCTGTATTTCAGAACTTTATTAATTATGTTCTTTGAGGCCTCCTCCATTTATATTTCATTATCAGACTGGATGATATCCTGGTTTACTCAACCCCAGAAGAGGGTGACTTTAGTCATGTATAACAGAAAATCATCTGTACACCTGAAAAGTGTTCCTTTAATTAGTCCAAAATATATGTTCCTGGAATCATGATCTCCACTGAAGGCTCTGATGTAAATTCCTTCACCATTAGAGATACATTGTACAGATAATAAAATTAATTAGAGTGGGTTGTTAATAGTCCAGGGGTCTGGATTCAGTCAGGTCACATGACTGTGTGACCTGAAATCTGACCCCTGGATCGAACTGGGGCCACGAGGCCCAATCCCCCTTGCCCGCCGACGTGTGCCATACCGCCATTGCGCATGAGTGCGTACTGAGGGTTTCTTCGCGATTGCACATGCACTGGTTTTTTTTGCCGCGACCTGCAGATTTTTGCAGGGAGAAGGTCTGGGACGGCAGGGGACGAGTCCGACCCTAAATTAAGGCCCTGTCTTAATGTGCTAAATAACTCTATACATTTGAATTCATATATTTTCCGTTCTCGTTCAATTTTAAAGTTCGCTTTTATTAGAATTAAGACCTTCATATCTTGAAGAATGTGATTTTGCCTGCAGAAGTGTTGCCCCATTGGTGTATCACATGATTTGGTCTTGATCTTATGTCTGTAATGGTTCATCCTTGTGCGTAATTTTAGTCCTGTTTAGCCAATGTATATGCCTCCTGTAGAGCACCTAGTACATGTAATCATGTATACCACATTGGATGAAGCACACGAATAATAGTCCCGAATGGTGCAGACTTTTTGTGTATTTGGTATAACAACTTAACAGGATGTATTTGCAGGTTTCACATCTGTTGCAGGGAAATGTATCTACTTTAGTTGTAAAGAAGAGCACTTCTGACAATCATTTTCTCAGGATTAGGTGCTTGTCTATAAGAGAAGAGAGGTAGTTCTGGAATATTTCTTTTAGTCTGGTATCTGCATGCATTAAGAGCCAGATGTGGGTACGGACCTGGGCCGGCGGGGCCCACAAGAGCCAGGGCCTACTGGGTTTTTTCCTGGTGCCCCACTGGCCCAGGTTGCAGGTCTCTGGCTACTTTTCTACTAATGTTCAATTGTGGATTGTAGGTAACTACAATAGGTACTGTTGTTTTTTGTCTTTTCTTTGTTTTCCAAAAGTGTGTCTCTAGGTTTTTGAGTTGCTCTGCAGATTTGATCATCAATAACTTGTGGATGGTATCCCTGATTAACAAAAGTTTTCCGTAAGGAATGGAGATGTTTATTTCTGTCATCCTGGAAATTCATACACACGGGTTTCCACACCAAAATCTGCTTTGTGTGCCTGCACCCAGGCCAATGCAGTAGTTCTGGGTGCAGTTGAAGAAGGCTGATGCCAACATAGGGGCTGATTCTCAACAAGCTGAAAATCAGCCTGATGTGGCATTAGCCTAAGCCAGATATATTTGTTGGCCACCCGTGTCTCTGTTTGCTCAGTCTATGCCAAGCGAGAACTCCTTATGCCTTGACATGTGGCTTACCTCAACTACTTTTCATTCCTAAATGACCATAGACTGATATTTCTCTGGACTTTATTAATGCTTCAAGCCATGTGATGACAAAATAATCTTGTGCCTGCATGGTATTCCTTCATATGTCTCAGAACACAGAGCACAATTTCTTTCCAAGTTCTGGAGGGCCATATGATAATTTATTGGGAGTTCAACTAAACGTTTTTCCTGGGAACCATCAACAGAGCAATAGACATACAGAGAGAACCAATCCATTTTTTAAGCAGTTTCTTTGTTGTTTCAGTTTCCCTAATCAGGATAACTGAGCCTAAACGCCTTCCAAATGTGACCTAAATTATACTTCTTTATCATTTGTGTCAACAGTCTCCCCCCAGCTGCCTTACCTTTTACTTCTTTTACAGTCGATGCTCTGCAGCCAAACCTTAGTATATTAATCAAATTAGTGGTAACATTTTCATGATGAAGGAACTCCATTGTGAGGTAATTTATATTCTGGTTATCAAGGCTAATTCTGTTGTACACACCATCAGGCAGGCCCCATGCTCAAGCCAATAGGCTGTTAACTAGAGGGGCAAAGACATCAGTTGAAATGGTATTATACAAATTTTTTGACCTTTTCAAAATGTCCTGCTAGGAGTTTGTCTTTATCCAGGATGGGTTTGAAACTCATCCTGTCAAAAGTTCTTGGGTGGGTACAATAGCTATTCAAAACACGTTTTTTTGTTTGTCAATTATAGAAATGTTATCATGGGTTTCCTCAATTCACCACATTTACAAGGACAATCATTGCCATACTTTTTGCTAAAAATATATGAACTCCTAAAGGTATAGCATATATTTGTTAACTTAAAGTCCTTTGTTCTTACTCAGGGTCTGGTTTATCCTGACATTCTACTTACTCACTGTCTTGGACCCTGTGCCAAGCCCTGCACAAGCCCTTCTGTAAAGGTCTGTTTAACCTAAAACAATCTGAATATAATCACTGAATATGAACTACAAGGTTTCTTTATGCCCAAAGGACTTAATGCCCATCTGGGTAGTTGGACACGTTTTGTTTTTTAAATTTGTCATCTTCGTTCCAAGAACATCAAAGCTAATGCTTTTCCAGATCCTTTTATTTTGAATTATCTGATTTCCCCCCTCCCCATTATTTCCTAGAATGCATCATTGCTCATGTCCTCAATTCTTTTAAATAAGATTGTTCTTAAATCTTTGGTTCTTAAACTTTAGAATTGGCTCATTCTTATAAACTGTCTAATCATCCAGATGTCTGAAAGAGTTTGCACTTGGCACAGCTATAATTGCTGGATTTCTTTGTCTCAAGATATATCTGAATTTGTCTTGTATTTAACTCTTTTTGTTTCTTCTCGAGCCTCTTCCTGGTTGTTCCTAATCGGATATCCCCCTGGAATTAATTGTTGCGATTCCTAAGCCTGGGTGCATCTGAAACTCAGAGATCAATATATTTCAGTGATGAAGCATTTCATTCCTCTCAATTTAATCTTCTATCTTTTCTACTGAAAACTACCTGAATATTCCCAAAATAAATATTTTGTTTGCATGCAAGTTGTTTTTGCATTTTTTCTGACCATGGAGTACAATATATCTCCAAGTTTTGGAGAGGCCTTTTAAAGTTTATGGGGAAAAATACAATTCTCCTCAGCCTATCATGCTCAGAGTAACTGGCTCACAGATACAGTACAACAAAAAACTCCAACAATATATTCATTGTTTATTTCCAAGAAACAAGAAATTGGGTGGAACTCTTTCCTTGAACTGAGTCTGACTGAAATAGGTCACCACAAGTTGTCACTTCTCTTGTCTACAGACTTCAATCCACCTTTTTCTTCTTCTGACTCCTTTAAAGCAGAACTAGCACCTGCTGCTAAATTTTTAGTTCAAAATTTCAATTGTTTTTGGGCCAATGTACAAGGCTGTCACAAATCTGCTGATGAACATGGTCATTGCACTGGACTGATCCCATTTACTTTGTGACAATTGCCCATACGGGTGGCTGAACTCACGTGTGAGACAGGTGTTGCTCAGAAACACAGCACTGCATTTCCAAATGCCATGAAAGTATAAGAGGGCAAATTTGATTGCTGTGCCCCCCAATCACAGAGCTACTAAATGCCACATGTGCCATTGCCCATATGGTGGGAGGGCTGTCAGCCTCAAAGTACCAGGGCAGAGGTTGGTGGAATATTCTGCTGAATTGAAACAATTTTGCAAGGAAAAAAAAAACAAAAACGTTAATGCTCACCTGCTCATATAATGCCAACTCACTTTAGTGAAGAAATATCCAGTAAGGCACAATTTGCCACATGTGCGGAGTCCACTCCATAAAATAAACCCTAAAGCAGACCCTGTGAATTTAGGGGGCTTGGACAAAAAGGCAGCTTAGATCTGGCCTTTGGGTCTGTATGGTTCCACCTTGCCCCCTTATTTCTTGCTGCATCCAAGTGAATTTGCATGGGGGGGGGGAGTTGGCAAGTAGGGGGCTGTACACAGATCATCCTTGGTGGAGGAGGCTTCAGCTATAAAACATTATACTATTGTTTTTGGGGCCCCTTACATTCTGAAAGAATATTTTCATAAACATTAAATGATATGTATTGATTGGTACCCCATGGGCACTTCCTATACCTTCTGGGCCCCCCTATACCTTCTTCGCTGGGGACAAGTGGGGGCGGTGTGTAGATCATCTCTGGTGGAGGAGGCTCTGGTTAACGCTACTGCTTTTCGGGCTACCCTTAAACTCTGCAAATAAGACCTTTTTCATAAAATGACATGTATTGGTTGGTACTCCATGGGTCTTTATATCTTCTAAATACCCCCTATACCTTCTGAGCCCCCCTATCTCTTCTGAGCTGGGGAGCTGGCAAGTGGGGGCTGTGTGCAGGTCATCTCTGGTGGAGGAGGCTCTAGCTAAGGCTACTGCTTTTCGGGTCCCCAGAAACTCTGCAAATAAGACATTTTTCATAAAACAAGTGACATGTATTGGTTGGTACACCATAGGCACTTCCAATACCTTATACCCCCCCAGTGTCGGAGTAGGATGCTAGGGGCCCACCAGAAAATCTTTGCTGAAGGCCCACTTTCCAAACTATTATACCTCCTCTCCTCGCTCAACCTCTTTATTCTCCTAGTCTTGTTTCTCTAAATACTATTCTTCTATTATTAAGACTCATTGTTCCCATAAAGAAATAGGGAATGACCATGAAATAGGCCAAATAGTGAGAAGCAAGAGGCCCACTGACACCTGGGCCCATCGGGAGTTTTCCTGGTATCCCAGTGGGCCAGTCCAACACTGGACCCCCCAGGTCCGGACTGGCAAACTGTGGGTTCTGGCAAATGCCAGAGGGGGTTGCTATAAGGTGCCATAGAAAGTCACTATTTAGTGGGCTAGTGGGGGCTGATTGGGCCTCTGTGTACCTGAAATGCCAGGGCCTATTTTAATTCTCAGTCCAACACTGGACCCCCCTATACCTTCTGGGTCTCCTTATAACTGCCATTGAAAGCAGCCGCTGTTGTTGCTCTGTCTATAATTTATCCAGCCTCCTTCCATACGTGTGGCAAGACTTCATAGTTCGACAGCTCTGCCAGTATCCACGAGTCCAGATGAAGGAGCAGGTATAGGTGTTAGCGGTGATGCGTGCGGCTGCGGCAGCAGCAGAAATGATCTCCCAGTACCGAGATTTAAATCTCCCTCCCCAGCTGGGACCCGCCCACTTCACTTCTCGGCGCCTCTCATTCGCTGCCCGCAGCCAATTTGCATTGACGTCAGTAAAGGCTGGAGGTCAAGCTCTGCTCTCGCTTTATTGGATGTGCCTCTGTCAAAGCGGCGCTGAAGAATTAGAAGGGTGAAAAAAATCTGGCGCGGGAGGGAGGGCAGAGACGTGGGAAGAGAGGAAAGGTGCATTGGGAGAGGGGAAGCCTGGGCTCGGAGCTGCGGCAACACTGCGGGCTGGAAGGCAAAGGAGAGCCGGGCTGCGCATACAATCACTGCATTCAATCACCAGCTCGCCATATTCATTGGTAGGGGAGCCCCGGTGTGACTCCGGCATCTGTGTCCCTCGGTTCCCGGGCAAGCGGCTCCCATCCGGCGCGGCACATGTTTTCCGTGTAATCCCGCGTATGGGGTCGGCATCTCGGCTATGTGCCCCCTGTTAAAGCTGCAGCTTTTTCCCTGCGATCTTCTGGGGCTCGGGGAGGGGGAATCTTCCTGTTGCCAAGAGGAGCGGGTGTGCGAATGTAAATAAGCCTCTTCCTCCTCCTCCTCCTCCTCCTCCGCTGCTGCTGCTGCTGGATGATAATGATGGTGATGAGGAGGAGTCACAGGGTCCCTACGAACACTTTGTAGCTCCGGAGGGGGACACTGTGCAAGATCTGTGCCTTTATTGCGCCCTCCTCTATTCACGTGCCAAGCCCCCCATCTCCGGCATTTGGAAGGATCCCATGAAACCCCCGATCTGCCACTTGTGGCCGGGGAAGGCTGAGCGCTGACTGCACAGGGCGTGGAAGGGAAGCCAAACAGCTCGCTGCATCCCCTGCCCTCCTATGCGATTAGTAGCAGCAGCCTTTCCCAGCAGTCGATGTTGCCATGCTGATGGTGCGCGGAGTCGATCGCACGAGGCAGTCGGTAAGGAGGGGAGCGATTCCGATGCCCCAGTCATCTGGGAGCTAATGCAGAAGGAGCCCATCATCCTCTGAAGGAACACCGTTTCTCCCCCAGGATCTCTTCCCATATTTCTGGTGGCAGAATGCGAGCATGACATGCCGGAGAGTGACAGGGAATCGCCGCCTGCACGACACAACTCGTCCCCATTAGGAGGAGACTGAAGCTCCAGCAGCAGCAGCAGCACCGCGTCTGGGGAATTGGCATAAGCATGGGCTGTGCTCCGAGCATCCACATCTCTGACAGCAGGGTGGTGTATCAAAGCGGCAAAGACTCCGACGATTCCAACTCCCCGCACCAGACCAACACACTGGCTCAGCAAGGCAACTCCGTGTCTGGATTATTCATTAAATCCTCTCACACATCCACTTATAAGGTGAGGGCTAATTCCTGTAGGAAGGGCACGAGGCAGGAGAACAGCTCGAACATGGAGGCAGAGATAAACAGCAGCACATCCACCAATGTAAAGGTAACACAGCCATTTAAACACCAGTACTGGCTGCACCGAGGGCCATCCCTCTCCCCCAAAAGGCTGATTATTTGCCTATTGCATTCCATTATAACTCACATCACATACACATACACTCCTGTACCAGTCATTGTATTTTGCAGTCACTCTGCTCCTCCAGCTGTTGTTGTGCCTCTCTCTTAGCTTGGAGTCAGTGACAGAACTATTGAAAATGCAGACCCTGTGGCTGCTGGGGGGGGGGGTACAGTGGGGTATTGGCTGATAAGCAGTTTCAGTAAAATGTCTTGATCTCAAAGCCCCTAAAATGATTTTGCTGCGGGGCCCATTCAACTTTCAGTTACGCCAATCTTGGAGATGTCGTTCGGCGGCAGCTGGATGACCGACAATTGGGTGTACAGTTATCCTTTGTTGATCAATATATTTATGACAGAGATATATAAATCAATGGCTGCCTCTAATTGTTTTGTTTTTAAATCATGTGACACTCCCACTGTTGATGATCTACAGTGACTAACTAGCACCTTAAGTATTAGTGGTAGACAGAACTTCAAATAATTCAGGGCATTGCTCCCTGTGCTGGGGGAACACTTTTTCTTTGCACTCTCCATGCCAACTTCCTGAGCAGAACTTCATCAGACTGCTGTCAGGGAAGTTCTTGCAAACTGCTTGGTGCAAGGGAAGTTTCTTCCCCAGCCTACTCCGAATGATCACATACAGGCCCGGACTGGCAATCTGTGAATTCTGGCAAATGCCAGAGGGGCTGCTATAAGGTGCCATAGAAAGTCAGTATATAGTGGGCTGGTGGGGACTGTTTGGGCCTCTGTTTGGGCTGATTGGACCTGTGTACTTGAAATGTCAAGGCCTATTTTAATTCAGTTCAGACCTGATTGCACACGTGTACCCTGTTTACCTACATCTTTCTAAAAGATATGACAGTGACACAATTTAACAGAGCCCCCCTTCCCCACCCCCCCAAAAAAATAGTGTGTGTGTGTGTAACCTTCTGTTCTACTCATTTGTAGCTACAGTTATTTATCTTGCACTTTCTCTTGAACAGCTAGATATTGTTTGCCATTGGGGTGTTTTCATTAATAAAGAACAGGGTTGCCAATAAGAACATTTAGGCATACCGTACAGGTATGAGGGTTTTTGCAAGAGAGCAGGGCCTACCTCTTTCTCGCCCTGACTCAAAGGCATGTTAGAGTTTTTATATGGCTGATATCTGTGTCAATGTTAAACGTCAGCAGGCAAATATTAATGTTTGTATAGGTAGTTTTTGGCACTGGCTGCTAATTGCTGAATGAAATATTTAACGTTGGAAAGAACAGCTTCTTGTTTAAAGCTGTCAGCCTGTTAGATGGATAGGAAACCAGGGAATTGGCAACATATACTGGCTTCAGACTGTCTTTCATACTGGATAGAAAGTGCGCTACAGATATTAAATGATTATGAATAGTGCTCCGAAAATTACCGTTCAGCAACGATAAAGCAAAGTATCTGTCCTTCACTGGGATTTCAGAAGAATGAGTGCAGTTTTTCAACATTCTTGTCCACATTTGGTGGTCTTTAAAGGGAAAATGAATGCTGTATATAAAAATGTTATTATGAATTTGTTTGTTTTTTCTTTGAATGAACAGCAGTATGAAAGGGCACAGTTTCCATTGCACAAATGAGCCCTCCTTTTGCATATTTGTGTTCATTTTTGTTCATGTCACATTGCTCTCCTAGCCTAGCTGTGTTAATGATAAATATGGGTGCCTATTTATTAGACCAATACAGAGTGTAATGCAGCTGCTGCATTTCTTTGCAAAATTACTTTTTAGTTTTTGGGCACGTTTCTAAATTTTATGCATGACTCGGGGAGATTACAAAGTTTCAAACTATCTACTTTGAAGCAGTCAGTAGTTTTTACCCTTTACGCTCAGAAGCCTGTGCTTCATTTATGGCCTTAGGTCTTTTAGGATCCAGACAAGAGGGGCAGGTATGTCCAGTCATGGTCAGAAGCTGGGCCTGCCAGGTAAAGCCAGCATGGCTAGTAAAGGAATATAGCTTCAACCACAAAATAATGGTTTATGACACAGCAAGCTTTTTGGTTCCCTCTAAGTGCCAGTTTGACCATTTTCATTGCTTGCAGACAATTCTATTATTCTATGTTTTGCTACTTTTTTTGAGAAACAATTAGCACATGTGCCATTCATTCTAAGAATGTGCCTAACTGTAGCTGCTTATACATGGTAAAGCTGGTTACATACATCAGTTTGTCCATGGACCCTGGTAGTTTTTTAATGACCATAGGCCTATTTTGGTGCTATCATAACCGTCACACTGGTGTTGAAAGTATAAAACTAGGTTAGCCTAGGATATACGTAAATGTAGGGGGAAATCATCCTACAATAAATGGGATGGGGGTGCTATCTGATTAGCCTAGGCTGTCATACTAGGCCTTCTGATTCTACAGCAGCTTAGTCCCACCAGGGTTGCTTCAGTGACCCTCTATTTAATCACCATATATATATATATATATGTTTATACACACCTTGAATGTCCATGTCATCGCTCTCCTGGTGTTACTATATTTTTTTAATGTGCATTAATCCTGATGGCTTATCCAGTTGCTTTTACCATAGGGTTGTTGTACCTGCAGGATGATATATGGCCCATTGTCACTAGTGCATGCTGCAGCAATAGCTTGGGCTTTAGTTTTTGTTAATTCTGCAAACATATGCAGCATCTGGGCCAGAGAATTAAGAATGAGCTCTATATTCCTCATGTGTGTCACAAATCTATATCATCTGGACCTCTATCCTTTGTATAAAAGTAAATATCACTTCACTCATCACGGTGACACGGTGACTGTGTATGTGCAATATACTGGAATACTGGAATGTACATGGCAGAACTGAGAATGGCACCTGAAATTTCAAACCTGAACCCACACATTTATGTTGAATACATTCTGACCCCTGTACAAGGCTATAAGGCCTATGGCACATGTAGTGATTTGTAAATGTTCCAGCTAAACTGTATTTACTGCAGGCCACATCATATGCTGGTACAATGTGTGCTACTACACAGTTGTGGGGGTATCTTAGGTTGTAACTCCTTGTAGTAGCAAAGATATAAAGCTTTGATGGGGAGGATCTGGCTTGGAGTGTTCTTTTTTGTATGATCATGCCCTAGTGTCAGCAATCCCTACTCCCTGGGCACTTGCACTACATTCAAGCTGGACGTTTGTACTAGCTCAATAAACAGGTATAAACTGGTGCCACTTCCAGTTGTTCCTATTTTTAAATGTCCCATTTCAGTTGTATATGTTTTATCTGAATTCAAGTCAATAATCTTTTACTTGCAGAGTGGAAATATTTCATGCCTATAACTATTCCATAGAAATAAGTTAAAAGTTGTATTTTCACATTATGTTATGAATTGTGCACTTACTGACCTTGATCTGTTCGGCAACAGAATGTCTTAGTGCTTGGTATGATAAATATTATTAAAGCAATAGTGACACTTTCCATGTTTTAAAAGAAACATGTCACTTTTCTTAAAAAGCCCCATAAACCAAAGGCTTTCCTGATGCAGGTGCTCCCCTGCCGAACCCTAGGCCAAATAACTGTCAATCTCAATCTCTATCTTTGTTTATAGTGTACTAGTGACATATTTCTGTTTAAATTAAAATGTTACTGTCCATTTAAAATTAAATGCCTCTGTGTATTCAGATATATCTGGAAGTGACAATACTAGCATCACCAAACTACTTAAAAGAACATTAATCACAAAAAAATGTATGTGTTTTAAAGCAATGAAAATATAATGTACTGTTGCCCTGCAGTGGTAAAACCGGTCTGTTTGCTTCAGAAACACTACTATAGTTCATATAAACAAGCTGCTGTCTAGCAGCTTGCATAAAACAACTCATGTGTAAAACCCAGCTTCATCTAAATAACCCATTTTTATAATAATATACTTTGTTAGTAATATGTGACATTGAGTAATGATAAATAGATATTGCCATTTTAAGAAATAATGGCCTCCTCCTGGGATCCTACAATTCACAGTGCACACAAACAAACCAAACAAACCATACATGTTAGGTAATGTGAGCCAGAGTTCTGTCTTTTGCTTCCACACTTCTTCCTGTTACAGTTAGAGTTGTAGTATTTCTGGTCAGGTGATCTCTGAGGCAGCACAGAAAATATTATAAAACGGGCAAGAGATGTAAATTGGCAATATTTTCTTAAATATATATTATAGTTTGGTAAGATTCTTTAATATGGCACTTAATATGATATAAACTATATGTTGCTTAAGTATTCATTTTGGGGTATAGTTTTCCTCTAAAGGCAAACAAACCCTATAAGAGGGTTGAAAAATGGTGTAAATGCTGCAAAGAGTATATGAAATATTGCTTTGGCTTTGGAATACCGGCATATTGCATGTGACTTATATATAACTGTAACTTAACTAACTATAACTTAATGAAAGACAACTTCCAGTTCTTTGAAAGGAGGCAGCTAAGGATATCAACTCTGCATGTTTGAATACTTCCAAGAATGATTCAAGTATGTTTGGAAGGTCATGGAAGGGTAGTTGGCATCAAAATATAATTGTATTTGAATCTGCTCATTGTAGGGGTGTTATGGTTGTAGAAATGCATGAACATCTTTTCATTGATTAATATAGAGTTATATGTACACACAGAACTCTGCATTTACAGAAAATATAGAAGGAACTATACAGTTTTGTAAGGTGTGGCCAGTCGGTCTCATCCCCATATAAAATAAAAGGCACAGCGTTTGCTGAAGTACAGTAACCCATAGCAGCATTTAAGATGTATAGTGATTGCTGACTCTATATGTAACTAGACCTTTGCATTTATATTACATTGTTAGGATGTATGTGCAAGGCTAATGGACTCTGCCTACTACCAACAGTTCCAAGGCGTTCTAATATATCAACATCACTCATTTTGCTCAGCACTATCGCAGGCGTAAACATTTATATACAGGATATTTACTTATGTGTGCGTATGCTATTCTACAGTGAATCTTAAAGGAACAATTAAAGACCCTGTAAGAAATAGCATTCAGCAATTCATACATTATGAACATTTGATATAAGTTTCATATCATGGAAAGAAGAAGGGTACAACTTTATTGGTCCGGTTATATATGGGACCCTGAAAAGCAGTATGAGCTGTGAAAAATGTAATTAAAACATTTATAATGTTTTATGTCATCAGCTGGCAGGACAAATTAAACTGCTGCTTTTGCCTAGACACCTTTAAAGGTAGTAGATATATTATTATTATTTTTAGCACATATTTATGAAACGTATTCAGCAGCATTGTACAATGGGTATATATATTAAACATATTACATACAAAATACCATTGATAACTGACGTAAGAGTTAAAAGGGGCCCTGCTGAGAAGAGTTTACAATGCAGCTGTGGTAGCAGCATATATTTTTAGAGAAAAATGCTATTACATTCATAAAATACTGCAAAAAAATAAAAGGAACAATAACATAAAAAATAAGTGTTTTAAAGGAATGTCAATATAATGTACTGTTGCCCTGCACTGGTACAACTTGTGTGTTTGATTCAGAAACACAATTATAGTTTATATAAACAAGCTGCTATGTAGCCATGGGGGCAGCCATTCAAGCACAGGATACACAGTAAAGGACAGATAAGTTCTGAAGAATCCCATTGTAAACTACAGAGATTATGTTATCTGCTATGTATCCTGTGCCTTTTCTCATTTTTCACCTTTGAATGATGTCCCCATGGCTAAACAGCAGCTTGTTATATATATAAACTATTTTAGAGTTTCTGAAGCAAATACACCAGCTTTACCAGTGCAGCAGGACAGTACATTATATTTTCATTACTTTAAAAGACTTTCATTTTTTGGTGTTACTGGTTCTTTAATAACAAAACCAAAAGTCCTTTTTCTGCACCCCAGTCATAAAAAGCATATATCCTGGAAAATCAGAAATCCCCCTGACCTTTGGTGGGAATCTGCTAGCTACAAATTATTTTGATTAATATAGGAGAGCAGAGAGGCGAAAATACAGAACCAAGTAATGTTTAAAGAGTTGGGATACAAACATTTTGGTGATTTATGCACTTGCACAGAGTCAAGGCAGTTGTAAAACTTTTTATGTATAGGCAGAGGGAATCTATCTAAAGAAGAGATCACATGCACACATCTGTGTAAGGCTGAACAGACAATGTGCAAAGCTGAAACTGCATTCATAGAAACACCTTAGCATTTTTGTTTATTGAAGTTGTAACTAGTTGAATATTTGCATTATATTCAGCTTTTTCCAACCATTTATTTCCATAATAATAGAAACAAGTAGGGGGAAACACTTCTCAGCTGTTTGAAAGCAGACTGATAGAATATGATTGATTACTATGGTTTATATTATCCTTTTAGAATACAATGTCTGTAGCACTTAAATGCTGATAGACAAGGGTCAAATGGACACCTAGGAGTATGTTTACCAAGAAATGATTTACTTATAGTCTAAAGCAAATGCTAGATGGGCTGAAATCTGCCTGCTGAAACATGCAGGCCCAGCCCACAAAGCCTATTTTCCGCCCCCACCCCCGTGGGGACGGCTTCCTCTATAGTTACACCACTGCACATGCCAAAATTAGCCTCTCTACAGGCATTAGCCTGAACCTGGAACCACGGTGTTGGCTAAGGTGCAGGCACACTCTTTAGCGCACACTTTGGCATCGGCCTAAGGCTAATGGCCCACACTGAATTTCTGCCGCTGGTGCAGTGTGATAAACATGATTCACAAGTCTGCTGTACCTATTGATGCAGCCCACACATGGAACCCAGGAAATACCCCAGTAACTCCAGGGTTCCCTGTGTAAGTACTGTAGCTGCAATTGTCCTCTATGCAGAAGGTGGGTTGGCCACATTGGTGCTGAACGCAACTATAGGGAATTTGTAGGAACATTGTTGAATACAAGTAACTTTAATGATTGTAGTCAAGACAAGCAACAAGTTGCGACTACTTTTGCACAGCCACTGTTATAGGTGCAGTTGTAAATGAGCCCTTTGTTCTAGCACCTTGCACACACTGCAGCCGATGGCTAACGTATCTGATTGGCCTGCAGTGTTCTGTAATAAAAGGTACAAAGCTTGCTACAGGTCTTATTGCCTATAGGAACCAATCAGTATGTAGTATTTATCAGTCAACAGTTAAAAAGCAAGCATCTTACTGATTGTTACGGACTACTTAACCAGAGCAAACTTTGACCCATTTATTGCAAATAGGTAGATTTTGGTTCAAAATTCCCCTTGTGTAATGTTGCAGATGGAGCACTTTCAAGTCAGCTACTACACACACACTAGTTGGCTGAATTGGCATGGTCCCCACCAGCAGAAATGTGCTTTGTGTGACAGGGGTCTTAAATGAAAACTGTAGAAAATTGGCATTTTAAAAAATAAGGGCCGCCCTTGGGAGCCTCGGATTCGCAGTGCACACAAAAAAACCATACATGTTAGGTCACATGAGCCAATTAACAGACAAAGTTCTGTCTTTTGCTCCCACACTTCTTCCTGTTAGAGTTGTTAGTTTCTGGTCAGGTGATCTCTGAGGCAGCACAGACAATATCACAAAATGGTGGTTATGTTGCCGAAATATTCATTTTGGTGTTATAGTTTTCCTTTAAAGTCAGTGGGGGGTTAATTTACCAACACTAAGCAAAATGACATTAGGGCAGTAACCCATAGACACCTATGAGATATTTGCTTTCAGTTTTTTGCCTGCAGTATACTGGTCAAATCTAATTGCAGGGTTACTAATTGGTTATTTCCCTATGGAAATGTTACCCAGTGTTTGTAAATAAGCCAAAATGGAGGGTAGTGGAGAAAATGCTGCTTTATTGCCTGACTGAAACTGGCTATACATGATCGGATTTGATTGGGTGATTTGACGGACTATCTGGGCATGCTTATATTCTCAGAAGACAGTTTAGACTAGGGGTCCCCTACCTCCTTTTTTTACCTGTGAGCCACATTCAAATGTAAAAAGTGTTGGGGACAGCACAGAGATGAAAATTGTTTCTGCGATGCCAAATAAGAGCTGTTATTGGCTATTTGTTAGCCTGTAAGTGGACTGGCAGCCTTCAGGAGGTTCTGTTTGGCAGTACACCTGTTTTTTCTGCATATTTTCTCCAAGCCAGAATTCGAAAAATAAGCACCAGCTTTGAGGCCACTGGGCTCAACGTCCAAGAGGTTGGTGAGCAACATGTTGCTCATTAGCTGCTCATTAGCCATTGGTTGGGGACAGATCATACTAAGATATCTCTGTTTAACCATATGTATGGTCAAATCTCACAATATCCATTGTTTGTTGTAGAATCTGTTCCTTAACATAAAATAACCCTCATATAAAAGTGGTATATTTTGACAAAATAAACTATATACATGTCTGGGACATTGGATTGTAGAAACATTATTAACTCTATAGATAGAAAGATAAGACAATACAGCAAAATACATCCACTGCTCTTTTTATAGACTCTAGACATATTTAGTGCTACTCTGCATAATACATTATGTTCACCTGCTTCATGAGCAGTGCTTGAAGGGGACTTCATTAAATATTTAGCATTCTGATGTGCGCATTCACCCAAATCATTTCTGCTACAGTGATTTTGTGCCACAGCATTTAGGCTGTGGCACACTGCATGTTATGTTTGCTGCTATCTGCTAAGCATCACATCCCATTTACAAGAATGGAAAAAGCAGAAATTTGCCCAGTATATGCCACAGATGTTTGTACCATTACCACCTGAACGTAAAGGGATACTGTCATGGGAATTTTTTTTTTTTTTTTAAAAATTAATCAGTTAATAGTGCTGCTCCAGCAGCATTCTGGACTGAAATCCATTTCTCAAAAGAGCAAACAGCAGTGGTGGAACTACCGGGGGTGCGAGCGGGCAAGGGCCCCCCCGGCAGCCCGTGCTCCACTGAAAATGCGGGCCGTACGTAGGGGGGCGGGGGCCCGGCTGCATGTCACGCACCAGGAACCGCCCCCTCTAGTTACGCTACTGGCAAACAGATTTTTTTATATTCAATTTTGAAATCTGACATATTGTCAATTTCCCAGCTGCCCCAAGTCATGTGACTTGTGCTCTGATAAACTTCAATCACTCTTTACTGCTGTACTGCAAGTTGGAGTGATATCACCCCTCCCTTTCCCCCCCCCAGCAGCCAAATAAAAGAACAATGGGAAGGTAACCAGATAGCAGCTCCCTAACACAAGATAACAGCTGCCTGGTAGATCTAAGAACAGCACTCAATAGTAAAAACCCATGTCCCACTGAGACACGTTCAGTTACATTGAGAAGGAAAAACAGCAGCCTGCCAGAAAGCATTTCTCTCCTAAAGTGCAGGCACAAGTCACATGACTGGGGGCCGCTGGGAAATTGACAAAATGTCTAGCCCCATGTCAGATTTCAAAATTGAATATAAAAAAATCTGTTTGCTCTTTCGAGAAATGGATTTCAGTGCAGAATTCTGCTGGAGTAGCACTATTAACTGATGCGTTTTGAATACAACTTGTTTTCCGATGACAGGATCCCTTTAAGCAGTTATGGTCCAGCCACACTCCCTGGTCTGTCTGAACCCAGTAAATAAATCTGGAGATATGTTGACAGCTTTGACTTGGACTCATATTCACTCACAAGTTTACAGGGGTAATTGCAGCCCTTTTATTCTCAATCAATAAGAATTCATTATAGTGGGTAGCATTGTTTTGCCACTCTAAGTAGCATCTTTATCCTTACTAACCAGTTGTAAATTTGAACTGTGGAAGAACTTGCTAATAACTTATACATGCTTATATAAATAATACCTACTGTGCAGAGTAACCAGTTTTCATAAGATTAATAGCATATAGTCTCATTGTAAACAACAATTGCAGTAAATTGAATATAATAACCATTATCACCAGTGACTATGCTCTGAAATACAAACTATCCTACTACGTTGCAGGTAGGCATGGGACATTTGCCCCATGCCCCTAGCGTCAGAGGGGCAAAATATAACAAAATATAGCTAAAAGTATAAATGACAAAAAAATACATTGAGATTATGCTAAACTTCAACTCTTAAATCTCACCAGCATCTGAAAGCTGTGTAGCTTTTCTGAGTTTCTGAGCTGAAGGACTGTAGGTCGGTTACCCTGATTTCTTTCCTGCCCTTTCATATAAGATTTTCAAGCTTTCTACCTTTTAGTGACAACACTGGAGGCGGAATCATTGTAAACCTCCATAACAGGTTTATTACACGTACTAAAGACTGGGTAATGGTATGGCTCCCTTACCTGGAAATGCTGTGCTTTAACATAGACTGGATAATAAAAAACCATGTTATGATAGATTTATAGCCTAGAGGAATTGCTGATTTAACTGGCTGAGCGTGACATACCCTCCCCAGAATTCCTAGCCAGTCAATTATCACAGGAGTGTTAAAGAGAGAAAGTGGATGTTTAACCTTTTGGAATAAAAAAAACTATACAGTTATTTAAAGGTATAATGCAGGTATAGGCAATTTTATCCTACCTCTCCAACTTAGATGGCTAAAGGATTCGAGGAATTGTAGTGCTGCAGCTGCTAGAGCTCTAAAATTTCCTTTTTCATTATCATGATTTACCAACCCCCCCCCCACAAAAAAATGCAGTTTCTAGTTACACAACCAACATGATTCCTTCTGTTTTTAACAAGGTGTTCTTCTTTTGTGCACTGTCAAAATAAGAAAACTGAACGTGAAAAGTAGCATTTCACTTAAGTGGCTTCTTCCGGATATTGCAACAGAGATTTTTTTTTTCAAAAGTCAAAACATAAAGACAGAAACAATCATTTTTCCCCCCTTAAGAATGCATGCAGAGTATTTCTGTCAAGAGTTTTCTTATCCTCTGAGAAACTGCTACCCTAATTGTAATTGTGTTTGTTGTTTAGTGTGTGTGTTTCTCCTTTTATAATCTGCGTTCTATGAAAATGTCGCCTTACATATGCATTGTTGTCATAATAGCCCTGTGACATATCGGCTGGGAGGTTCCAGTGTATGTATGTAGTATTGCTTTGGGTAGGTCAGCTGTTTAACAAAAGGGATATAGAGGTGAAATCAAGCAGCAGCTTCTGGCTAAATTTTTTTTTTTATTAAAGTATTGTGAGATAGGAGTACGACTAACCCCAGTGCAGGATATACTTTACCCAATGGTCTGTTTCAGCAGAGCGCTATTCTATAGATGTGAGGTTGAAAGGCTAATTTACAAAACCGGGCACACATGCTAGTTGCAGATGGGATTGGGTGTTCCGACTTGCAGGTGGTGTAGTAACAAGGGCCTGGACTAGGGGTAGGCTGCATACGTCCCTAGTACCCCCCAATCTTTGCACTTGCACGTGCCTCTTCTGCCTACCCCTAGTGCTGGTCCTGCATGTGTCCATATATGTGAATTAATGGGCTAATACCATTACTGAAACACACACTGGCTTTGACACCTTGCACACACACAAATTCAGTAAGAAAGACATGAGTTAGGATTTGCATGCAATTTACCTAATTACTATTATGCTGAAAATCTGGAAGAAAAATATTGCATTGGCAATAAAAACATCGGTCTTGATTCCAGTGCACATGCTTCTGTTTAGTGATCACTGATGGGCAGCCGGTTGCTGGATGTGATATGACTAGAGATCGGTGAATCTGACCTGTTTCGCAAAAATCTGAATCTGACCTGTTTCGCAGAAATTCACCGAAATGCATTGGTCTATGGGCGACAACATTTTTTTTAATGCACAACACATTTTTGACGTGCGACAATTTTTTTCAACCATTAGAGTATATGGGCGTCATTTTTGCTGGGAAACTTGGCGAAAGATTTCTATCATAATCAGACATGACTTTCATAAAAGCTACCAGCCCTTCTTTGATAATCCCTTTACAGGTAAGGGAGAAGATGGCAGCTGCTAACCTCTGGGGGAATGTATTCTGTAATTCAGGATGGGGAACTTTTGGGTTGGGTCCCAAAAGCTTTTGTGTTGGGTCCTAAAAGCTTATGGGGGTTTCTTGTCCTACGACGTATATTGGAAAGTTGATTAAAATTAAACAAATGTTATTCCTGAAATGCATTGTATAGGATGGTACTGAAATTCTGTGTGTCTCCCTCTGTTATAAAATCTAATGTTAGAAGATACCAATATAGAATTTATTGTTTCTAGAAAACTTGGCAAGTAGTTTTCACTCTGCTTCTTTCAACCTGCAATTTTCTTTTCATGTACTTTTTATTCTACAGATTACTGACCTGCAGCTTTAGCCCACCATGAACAATGTATCCCCCCCGCCTGCTAGGAGAGAATCTCCTTCATTAGTATAGGGTGCAGATGTTCCATTCCTTGCATACTACAATATTGCCATTTGTAAGACAGTATTTGTGTACACATTTCTAAGATTGATATAAAATGGCAGAATTATCAAGCGTCTTATGTGACCTTGTCGTTTTATGAAGAATAGGACTTTTGCTTCCGCAGATCTCTCAGTTTCCTCATTCAAACCATACAAAGAAAACACAGAGTTTCTGGGCGAATTTGAAAGAATGATTTCCTCCACATCCCATTGTTTTTAACTTGGAGCAAGCACTGACCTTTTGACTCCCATTGGAGCTGTAGTGGAAACTTTATGAGGCCCTGCTCAGCTTGTCTTGGGAAGACAATGTATTTTTGAAGTCACATATTTGCCATAGCTTACTATCTTTATCTGTAATGTGGTAGAACAGTCCTTATAAAAAAAATCAGGAAATAAATTACGCACAGAAGTGTTCTACACAAATAATCTAAAAATACTTTTTCCCAGCAACACGTCCCAGTGAAAACAGAAGCTTGGGCATGATACGGGGGTGCAGCTTGCTTCATTCTGTAAAATTAATGATAAAATACTGGGCTAACATCTGAAAAAAATGCGTAATCAATGATTATTGACAGTTTGTAACCATAATTAAAATAGTCATTCACCGTAACCCTTAAAGGGGTTGTTTACCTTTAAATTAAATTTTAGTATGATGTAGAGAGTGATATTCTGAGACAATTTGCAATTGGTTTTTATTTTTCATTATTTGTGGTTTTTGAGTTATTTCATTTTTTATTCAGCAGCTTTTTAGTTTGCCGTTTCAGCAATCTGGTTGCTAAGGTTCAAATTACCCTATTCACCATGCATTGCTTTGAATATGAGAATGGAATATGAATAGGAGAGGCCCTGAATAGAAAGATGAGTAATAAAAAGTAGCAATAATAATAAATGTCTAGCCTTACAGAGTATTTGCAATTTAGATTGGGGCAGTGACCCCTATTTGAAAGCAAGGAAGAATCAGAAGAAGAAGGCAAATATTTAAAAACCTATACAAAATAAATAATGAAGACCAATTGAAAGGTTGTTTAGAATTAGTCATTCTATAACATACTGAAAGTTAACTTAAAGGTGAACCACCCCTTTAAGGTTTCCCTGATGACACTGGCTGCTGACCTGGTGTCTTTTGGCACGAAGTCAAAGCATACTGGATAATGTATGAACCCAAATAATCTACTCTCTGATCATCATCATAGCTGGAGCTTATTCAGATTCAGTCATTTGGCCTATGGCTGGCCTGTGCTAAAAACTGGGTCGGACTGGCCAGCCAGAATACCAAAGGATCTCAAGATTGTCCTCAGCAGGTCCCCAATAAGTGTATATGGCACATATTGCATATAGCAATATCTGCATCAAATAATTGTGAAAGTGGTCCCTTGATGCCAGTTTTTGTGGTGGACCCTAGAACCCACCTCCCAGCTCAGCCCGCAGTTCTGGATTTTTATTAAAAAGTCCAGAGTTTCTTTTTGATCTCTTGCACTGACGCCAGAAAAAGACATATCTCCTCATCTGCCAATGCCCTATGGGGCAAATTCACTAAGATGCGAAGTTGCGCCAGGCGCAACTTCGCTGCACTTCGCCAGGCGTAGTTTTGCCAGCGCTTCGCAAATTCACTAAAATCCGAAGTTGCGCACAGGGGTAGCGTAAGGTTGCGGAGTTGCGCTAGTGTTGTTTCGCTATATAAGGCAAAGTTGCGCTAGCGAAGGCTAATTTGCATATGGCGCGAAATTCAAATTTCAATGGAGGAACACGTATCTGCACTACAAATGCCTAGAAAACCTTCAAATCTGCAAATAAAAATTTTATTTTGCCCTACACATGTGCCCCCTGTCTAGGTAAGTTGCCATGAGTCAGGAAATGTAGGGGGGAGGAAGGGGAGCCCCAAAAAAATTTTGATCTTTTTCAGCCTATCAGCCATCATGTAGAAAACACGCCAGCGTTTTTAGAAAAAATTTTGACTTTTTTTGAAACAATCCCTATCTACTCTATTGCGCTTCGCCAGGTCTGAGGTGGCGAAGGAAGTCTAGCGTAAAAGGTAGCGTTCGCTACACTGCGCAAGTTAGTGAATTTGCGTAGTTTCGTCGCTAGCGAAGATTCGCCTGGCATAAGGTTGCAAAGTAACACTAGCGAAACTACGCCAGCGTTCGTTAGTGAATTTGCGCAGTAGCGAAAATGCCAAACGCTAGCGAATTAACAAGTGAATTTGTGAATTTGCCCCTATGAGTAGCCAACTTTAGGTGCAGTGCCAAATTCAAGTGGCTTACTCACTTTAGATGTTCATTTGTAACAAGGCTTTTACTCTTGGGGCAGGACGATTCCGGCGCAATCCGATGCGCTGTGCAAAAATGCAGGCGTCACGTCGGATGCACGTCGGTCCCTTGATGCCAGTTTTTGTGGTGGACCCTAGAACACACCTTCCAGCTCAGCCCGCAGTTCTGGATTTTTATTAAAAAGTTTCTTTTTGATCTCTTGCACGGACGCCAGAAAAAGATACAGTACAGAGTTTATGAAACTTAATTAAAATAAGAGGCTTTTTGGCAGAGAGCCCAGAACACTCAGTACCTGCACTTAGGTATAATTGTAACAATTTAAGATGAGCAAAGATACAATTGTAACTATTTAAGATAAGCAAGTCTCTTAGGAGTACTAAGACTTGCAGCCTAAAGGGCAGTTTCACCTTCATTGGCAAAACTGTTATAACACATAAAACATGGCCCTCAAACTCCCAGAAATGTGTTCAAAGGTCCACAACCCGCCAAATTATCTAGAATGGACACGGTAATGAAGGGGCCATAAAATGGTAGTGGTCAAAAAATGTAGCCACAGAAGATCTTTTTTTCCCTCGTTCTATTTTTCAAATGTTGGGAGGTATGCCCTAGAAGGCCCAGTTCAACACTAGCTGAATGTTTGGAACCAGGGGTGGACTGGGCCGGCGGGATTCCAGGAAAAACCCAGTGGACCCCATAGGATCTACCTTTTGGGCACCCCTGGGCTACCTCATACTAAAAGTTAACTCAAAGGTGAACAACCCCTTTAAGGCATTTTCAAGAGATTTGTTGCCCGCAGTAGCCAGATTTACTGCAAAAGACTTATCTCCTCATCTGCCAATACCCTATGAGTAGCTAACTTTAGGGCAGTGACAAATTCAAGTGGTTTACTCACTTTAGATGTTCATTTGTAACAAGGCTTTTACTCTTGGGGCAGGACGATTCCGGCGCAATCCGACGCTCTGTGCAAAAATGCAGGCGGCACGTCGGATGCAACAGAAATAAGTTAAGTTATTCTATTGTCAGATCGTGTTGCAGCACTGATGCGATGCAACACGACTGTCAGATGAAGACACTGCATGCATGCTCTACTGTCAGTGAGCAAGGAATATTTGTATAGGGGTCTGGCTGCAACCATTTAGACCTTTGCTTTCAGTTTCTCACTTTTAGCAGGCTGAACAAAACTAAGTTTCATTTGGGTGTTGGGCTCTTTTTCAACTCTCCTCAATGGTGCACTTTCCCTGGTAATGTTATAGATGCCACTTATTCATTGAAGAATAAAAAGTTTAGATCACACACTGATTAGGGAAATTGGTCCTGTTTTTGGTGTGGCTACTCATGGCTCGGCCTCCCTCTGAGCCTTCGTACGGTTTCTTTTCTATATTCATACACGAAAAGATGTGCATTATAAGAGGAGATAAAGCATACCCTGTAAACGTATACACCCTCAGTGATGATTTGGTCAGCAGAGAGTGCCTTTTCCTTATATCAGGGTTGTCCTGCTGGGGGCCAAAAGCTTGGATATTACTTTCCCAATGCCATCTTACCAACATTGTGGCATCTTTGTTTTTGCATTAAAGGAGAAGGAAAGTCTTTTTAATTGTAATTAATTACTTACCTGACACACTGGGCCGGTGCTCCTGTCAGCAGAAAACTGAAAACGAAGCAGTTGTCTTCTTCTCTTTTCGGTCTTCAAATTTCCTAGGACAGACGCATTCGCAGTAGAATGAAATGGCTGGCTTTATCATTAAAGTTTGGCTATTCTACTGCGCATGCACAGCCGTAAGAAGAAAGTGGTCCTAGCTGGAAGAACAAACAGGGGAAAGTTGTGCTCACCACTAGTTTTTAAAATCATTAGGCGGGGGTGCAATGAGGGTGTGACCACAAAAAACATATAGACAAATACAAGATTCCTCTGCACTCAACCCATTATCAATATATTTAAGACAGCGACATTTTGTGCATACTGCTACTGAAAAATGCCTTACCCTTTAAACAAAACAGGGATTGTTTGTCCATATATTGCAATAAATTTAAGCTGGCCAACTACGTCAAAGTCATCCCATACCTGGCCAGTCCTATGCTCAATTTTCATCTGATTCATTAAGAATTCTATGGTTTAATTATACATTTTATAAAAGGGACGAATACGTTTTACCTGCAACTTACTAGCTGCTTTCAAAGTAAAACTCCCAAACTTGGCTGCCCTTTTATTAGACACCAGTGGGATCACCTGACTATAGTTGGAGGGGGTGGGAGCTACAACATGGAGCTGGTCACTGCTCTTGTATAACTATAACAAACAGGGGAAAGTTGTGCTCACCACTAGTTTTTAAAATCATTAGGCGGGGGTGCAATGAAGCTGGAAGAACCCTGGGCTGGTGCAGTTTTCTGTTGATAGGAGCACTGGCCAGGGGTGTCGGGTAAGTAAATACAAACGCTTGGGGTGCCTAACTTTTGGCACCCCCAAAGCAAAAAAAAAAATGTTCCTTCTTCTTTAAGGTTACAATATATGGAAAAATGTGTTGCTTACTTAAACCATAGTGTGTCACCTTTGCATGGCCAGATTGCAGGAACTGAGGGAAGAATGAAGTCTTGGGCATTGGCTGTTGATCTAATTGATATGTTTAAAGATTCATGAAATATTCCTTCTGTCGTCATTTGGGTGACTGTAGAAAGACTGGTTCTGGATCCTTGTTTGTGACTTTGGTCTACCACGTGTATTACTAAATTAGCCAGTGATATATCAGTACATGTGTATCCAGTTTTACTATATATATATATATATATATATATAACGGCATACCGGTTGTATAATCTGCCACCATTTTTAAACCAGCTGATGGCTGAAATCTGCCCATTTCCATCTCGGGTAGGAAGATAGCTTATTAAATGTAACTGATAGGTGAAAGGCTTGGTGTGTCTTTAGTGTTAAGCTGGCCATAGATGTTGAGATTTTTAAAAGATCAGATCCTGATCGTGAGACCACGATCTTCTCAGAACGATCGTACGATCGTACGAATCTACCATCAACTAAAAAGACCAATTTACCAGGAAAACAAAGGGGAGCTGCCTGCTTGGCCCTGCAAACATAGAGAGATTGCACTGGGACCGAAAAAGATTTTTTGACCTGGCCGATCAATTTCCCGACAGATGTCGGCCGAAAAATCGTAAGATGTACGATCGTTCGAATACCACTAACCGCACGATAATTTCGAAGGATTGGTCGGGCTTCCCTAAAATTGGTCGTTCGGCAAGAAGAATCGTCGCGTCTATGGGGACCTTTAGGGTGGCATTCTTTTCTGCCTTGACCAGAGCTCTTTCAGAAAGATCTTAACATGGTTGGGCAGTATTGACCATTTTGCCACATGTGAATCTCTGGACATCTTGGCTGGCATTTTGGACAGGCCATCCTGTGATCTCATTAAATAAAAGATTTTCCAGTAGCCCATTTGTGGAAATAAAAGGTGCCTCCACCCAAACATGCTCGTTGGCCAAATAAACAGATCAGTGCATTTGGGCTGATTGGTTGGATAATATAAAAGTGGCTTGCCTTAAGGTGGCCATAGATGCAAAGATCCGCTCGTTTGGCCACATCGCCAGACGAGCGGATCTTTCCCCGATATGCCATTAACGAGCATGGGTATATCGGGGGTAATCTGATTGTTCGGGCGAACGATCCGATTACGATGTGCCGTGGGCTCCGGTGGGATCGGTCGGGTCAAAATCAAACCTGACCAAACGACCGATCTCCGCCAGATGAAAGATGCCGGCACACGCCACACACGATCCGTAAATCGTATGAATCCTCGATTCGTACGATAGGATCCGTGTGTCTATGGCCACCATCGGCCATTTTTCCTAATCTTGCTAAAAAGGCAAAGAAAAAAAAGTATCTGTTAAGCTGGCCATAGCCACAAAGACCCGATCGTATGAATTCTCGATTCGTACGATTTTCTGACCGTGTGTGGAGAGTCCCGACATTTTTCGTCCCATGGAGATCAGTCGGCCAGGTTAAAAGATTTCTGTCTGCATGTATTGCCGATCGGACGATTTTCAGCGGGAGACTGTCACTAGCTTTTGTGGGACATAAACTTTCGTACAATTGCTGTCAGGGCAGAACATCATCTGATCTGTTCATTTACTACTAACTGAAGGTTAGTGGCAGGTCTAGTGGCAGGTCGGGAGATGGGGATATCCGTTTGTTTGTCTGATATTGTCTGATATTGCAGGTAAATCTGCACGTCTATGGCCAGCTTTAGTCCTTTAGAATAGCAGAAACAAAAGAGCCCACATTTTAAGTGATTTAAGTGATAATTTAATTATTGCTACAAACACTTAACCTAGTTCTATTCTGTATATAATCTGGAATTATATATAACGATCTACTAGCACACACCTCTTAAACAGGATCTGTGATCCTCCTTGGGCTCATTTGTTAGGTGTGTTCTCATTTGAAATAAAACGAGTAGTGTAAAATAAACATCACATTTCAGAGAAGGTATGGCATTAACTTTAAAGGCTTTCCTTTACTGTAAGTAATGCAGCATACTCTTCTACTGGTATCTGATGAATTATGTTATTATTTTTTTTATATTAGGAATGGTTTTTTGCTTTTTATTATTTCATTTTCTTGAGCATAACAGTCCAGTCAACTTACTTACTAACATTACTTCCTAATCTCACCCTGACGAATAGTCAGCCTGGGCCCCCTTTGTATCCCTGATGGGGTGAGCCATTGGGTTTGAAGAGGATGTTCACCTTTTGCAAAGTCTTACCAGGATGTACCTTCCCAAATGCATTGCTGTAATGAAAATAAATTTGAATAGTATTAGTAATTAGTAGGTGATAAACGCCTGTAAAGGCATTATGCTTTACTACACATGGCATTGCTGTGCTTGTCTGCACTTATTCTAGCATATCAGAAATCCAACTGGGTGTCAGACTGTGACATAGGGGCCAGGCCCTTAGGGCAGAGACACACCCAAAGATTCGGGGATATTTAGTCGCCCAGCGACAAATCGCCTCTTCTTCGGGCAACTAATCCCCCTGCAAAGCCTTCCTGCCGACTAGAATCTAAATTGCTGGTGGGATGGCACTTGGAGCCATTTGTTTTCAGAAGTCGCCCATAGTTTCCTTTGGGTGACTTCGAAAAACAAAGCACTCCGAGTGCCATCCCTCCGGCAATTTAGATTCTAGCCGGTGGGAAGGCATTTTCGGGGAGATTGTCGCCTGAAGAAGAGGCGATTTGTCGCCAGGCGTCTAAATCTCCCCGAATCTTCTTGTGTGCCGCTGCACTAAAGGACAAGGAAAGGTAAAGATAATCCTTACTTTTTTTAGTGAATTTGAAGATTCCCTCAGTACTTTACTATCGTCTTTTATGTTGATTCACATGGTCTGTACTGCTGTAAGTTACCTAAACATATGGACTGACTGGTATACTTTATATATAGAATATGAAAATCAGAATACAAGGCTGATTAGTAACCAGTGCAACCTGCATCAGAATTTAATAATTCTGATATGTGAACCCCATTTTCTGCTTGATGATTTGTGACGACTGCTATGTTCAGCTTCTCGACATTTGCCCAGACCACACTCACCATGTACTGATGCCTAAAACATAATCTAAGATGTTGTCTACTGAACAACAATTTTAAAAACCTGAATCATTACTGCTCTAAAAATTCTAAAACTTTAGGCTAGGGCCACACAGGGCCTAAATCAATCTGATTTCAGCCTCTACCTCTGGCAGTAGCCTCCTTCTTTTGTGTCCAGAACCATTGTGTTGGCTCTGGCACAAACACACTCAGCATATTTTGTCATGAAATGCAAAATATTGCATTTCTTTGCAATAAATTGATGTCGGAGTCGACACAGGGTTTCCAAACACGACCAGAAGGGAGACTGTAAGTGCTGAAATCTGCCATGTGGCCTTAGCCTTACGGTGGCCATAGACTCAAAGATCCGCTCGTTTGGCATGGCTATATCGGGGGTAATTCAAACGTTCAGCCGTGTGGCCGAACGATCGAATTACGATGCGCCAAGGGGCTCCGACGGGTCGGTCGGTTAAAAATCAAACCTTCCCGATCGATATTGTGGGCAGATATCGATCGGGAAGACCCGTCGGAAGTCCCCATACACGGGCAGATAAGCTGTCAAATCGGTCCAAACGACCGATATCGGCAGCTTTATCTGCCTGTGTATGGCCAACATTAGGCTACTTTAGTCATCAGCATAGATTTATGCTCGCAAAGTTATCACTTAGTACAATGTACTATCTTACTACAGAGAAAAAAACATCAGTCAGAAATAGAGTATTGTTTGTTTAAATAGGACACTATAGCAAACACCATTGCAGCAGTTACAGCTTTCTGGATAATAGAAACCATAAAAGTATCTTCTTTTTTATAGTGTTATTGGGACTTTATTATAATTTATTATCCGTAACCCTTAAAGGCACCAACATAATGAAATATTTATTTAGTGTTCGCCAATCTGTGTCATTTAAAGGGACAGCCATCAAACATCTTTTGTGTACTTCCAGTCTGAGACTTTAACAACAGCCTTGAACTACTCTGGATTTAGCTCTTTCCAGCATAATTATTAACTTTCACCAAGCAGTTGCATTAAATAAATCACTTGCTTTGTGCAACTGTCAAAATAGTTTGTGAATGACCCTCAGACTTTTTGGATTTAACTTTTTTTTTTTAATGTAGTCACACGATAACTAGTCACGTATAAGATCACGTCAAGAAATTGTATTCTGTGAAATGCCCAAAGAGTCATGCCCCTGCCTGCTTTCCATTAATTTCTGGTTAGACTGAGCTAAGCAGTTGCATCATGGTTGCACCCTTTTAATCTGTGGAAACTAGAAGTGTGTAGTGGCATTGTGCAACTGCTTCTGATCCAGTAGAATGGCATTGCAGCATGCCACTACACTTTTATGTGCCTTTGAAACACCCTAGACCAGAGGTCCCTGACCTTTATTACCTGTGAGCAACATTCAGATGAAAAAAGAGTTGGGGAAAAGAGTTGGGGAGCAAAGCAAGCATGAAAAATATTCCTGGGTGGTGCAAAATAAGTGCCGTGATTGGACATTTGGTGAAGTGTGACGAAGGGTCGTGCCCCCAAACTGTTATAATTCAACAAATACGCAGGGGTTATCCCTGTTTCTGGTTATCCAGAAAGCTCTGAATTACAGAAAGGCCGTTTCCCATAGACTCCATTTTATTCAAATTAGGGATGCACCGGATCCAGGATTACAGTTCGGGATTCAGCCAGGATTCGGCTTTTTTCAGCAGGAATCCTTCTTCTGAACAGACTCCTAATTTGCATATGCAATGGGGCTGTATGGGGCCCCTATTTCATAGGTCAATGACTGTACCAGCCTAATTAAGCAAACAGTATCGCTGACCAAACCAGATGAACAACCTTGTTTGGCAACCACTCCAAGTGAGTGAATCCTCTAGAGCAGGGGTGCCCAACCTTTTATACCCATGAGCCACATTCTAAATGTAAAAAAAGTTTGGGAGCAACCTTGGGGTGCCAAAAAAGGGCTGTGATTGGTTATTTGGTAGCCCCTAAGTGGACTGGCAGCCTACAGGAGGCTCTACTTGGCACTATAGATACTTTTTATGCAATTAAAACTCGCTTCCAAGCCTGGAATTCAAAAATATGCCCCTGATTTGAGGACACTGAGAGCAACATCCAAGGGGTTGGGGAGCGACATGTTGCTCACGAGCTACTGGTTGGCGATAACTGCTCTAGAGTATAGCCAGCTTTTCTCAGCCTGACCTGAATTCCATGGCAGTCAAGTGAAGTCTTTAGTGTGTGAGTTTTAAATCAATCAATTGTTTTCTAAACAGATTATCCTGCTTTGTTGCCCTCTGTTTCATACAGACAGCAACTTATTGGCTTATGTATGAGGTCAAAATGATGTGCTCCCTGATTGATGTCTCGTCAGGGCTTGAACAGAGATCGATCAGGAAAACTAGAGGATGGGATCTTCTTGTATGGCGACCTTACCGAACCAGCAGATCGACTTGTTTATAGCCAGCTTTACAGTCCCCTCTTCCATTTTCACTATAACCCAACATTAACCCCTTCATACCACATGCAGGCACCATGGTACGATTCTTCCTCCCTAATATTCCCAGGGGATCCTCATTGCTATGCTCAAACAAATTTCCCCCCAAAATATTTTAAAAGGATGTATAGTTAGACCCAAATAACATGTTGTGCCTGCCACTTCCTCAGTACTTATATAAACAGTGGGATATTTAACCATTCATTTAAATGACAGAACAAAATTAAAAGAATGAAAGCGTATTTGTATGCTTTATATTTTATTTTTCATTTCAAGTGTCCATATTCTGCAGCCCTGAGAGTCCGAGGCAGTTCTTTTCAGCCCTTTGTTATTTCCACATTAGGCCTATATGACACATAACATTTAGCACTGTCTACATCTTATTTGCACTAAATAACAGGTTTGCTGGTGAGCCCTTGAAGCCTAGTCCAATACTGCAATAGTGACTTAAACTAGAGAGACCTGTTAAATATATTTTCTCTAAGGCACCAAACACTTACTGTAACTGAAAGTTATTATTTATAAAACTAAAAATGGGCAATATACACCTGTATTTAGCATGAGCAAAATATTTAGGGGTTGTGTTGAAAATGCATATTTTATTGTTTTTTTTATCATTCCTGCCTTCCCCTCTTATCAGTGGAATTATTATAGAGTATTCTTCATCCCTCACACTAGGCTGGGAGTCTGACATTAGTGCATTAGGCACACACAGCCACAAGTATTCTCCCACTGAACTCATATAAATATATATATATGTGTGTGTGTGTCAGATCTATAAGTAATAGTTCTCTGCACCATCAGTGGGTAAAAACATAGGCAGGACTATAAAGAAGAAGGAAAGGTGTTGTACACTTGGGGGTGCCAAATGTTAGGCAACCCCAAGTGATTGTATTGACTTACCTGAAACCCCGGGCCGGTGCTTCTATCAGCAGAAAACTGCACCGGGCCGGAGTTGTACCAGTGAGCAGCACGGAGCGATCCACTTCTGTCTTCTTCTTTCTTCGAAATTCCCGGGGCAAGCGCAGTTTAACTAAATATCCGACTTTTTCGCTAAAGTTCGTTTTTTTTGTTCTACTGCGCATGCGCAAGCTGCAAAGAAGGAGGAAGACAGAAGAAGATCGATCTGGTGTGCTTGCTGGTTTAACCCCCGGCCGGTGTAGTTTTCTGCTGATAGGAGCACTGGCCCGGGCTTTCAAGTAAATCAATACAATCATTTGGGGGTACCTAACATTTGACACCCCCAAGTGTACAATGCCTTGCCTTCTCCTTTAAAGAAACAATAAATACTGTATTGCTTTTTTACTTATTAGTCTGTAGTGAAAGGCGAATCTGACCCGTTTTAGTGAAAATTTGCTGAAATTAAGTCTATGGGCAACAATTTTTTTTCACATGAGGCGGCACAACAAAAATTTTTCATTGAGAAAATTTAATCAACAATCCATTGGAGTCTATGTGCGTAGTTTTCATGACGAAACTTGCTTTGTACCCTAGTCCTCATTTATTGTCAGAGAGTCTGAACCTTTGTAAACTCTCTGCTGCTGAAAATCCATTCTGAGCAAAACTAATTCCCAACCTTGAAGTTGTTGCATGGGAGGTCCTGAGCATTCTAGATAACAGGTCCCATGCCTTTTTGTTGCTGTTACACAAGTCAAGGACTTCAGAAGTGATTTGGGTAAATATAGCTGAAGGCATTTTTTTTGCTCCAAAGATTCAAACACAGTTTTTGGCCTGTCTTCTCCCTGTTATTTTGTATTTCACATGCCATCATGCTCTAGCCATTTACTATGCACAACCTGGTAAAGATCCCATTTCAAAAAAACAGAAAATAACAGCTTTAAGATCAACCACATTTCTGAAGTGGATTCCTTCCCACTGTAAACCTTCTAGGGCTGCTATAGCCTCAAGAAAGCAGGTCCGCTTTTTCCCCCTGGAGCTTGCTTTGTCCTGATCAGTAAAATCAACTAAATGTACAGTTTTCCTAGACATTATTGCCATACCTGAGGAGGCTTATTGTTTGCCCTGGCAGATATAACTGTACTTGCCAATCAACGTGTCCCAGGTCAAATTTTGCGATTTAAAGAATTATCTGGGAATTTTGGGAGTTGTAGTTTAATAACAGCAGGCTGCAGCTTAGCCATCCCTAATTTATATATTTTTTTGCTTTAGAATTGGGGCCCACCCTTCCTGCATTATGCAGTAGCTGTAAGCACCCATGTCTGTAAAACCTACCCAGCTCCCAACTGATAATAAAGTCTATTGAGTTAAATCCCCCCCAGTTTATTTCATTCCACTGTATGAGTGTTGATTTTAAGGATACCTGGGAGTCCAATGTTCCCTAGGTATAAAGAGCGCAGCACTATATGTGAAATGAGTTTTTACAAGTTGTAGATTTACTGTAGCACTTCCCTCCTCTGGATTGGGCTGTTGATAATACAGTTCAGCTGCATATAATGGAATATTATGGACTTTTGGTCCATGCTTAAGATCTATGGTAGATTTGATAAAGGATCAACATGGATCCGAAACATGTCATGTAATAGCCTGAATAAACACATCACAGCATAAATTGCTATCTATGAGTGCTCTCCTCATTCTTGGAAATTTTGAAGTATATATCGGGATAGCGGTGTACCCGTGGAGGATTGGATGCATTCTATTATCAAGCTGAGGCAGTGCGGGGAACGTTCCTAGAAACATCTATGGTAGATGGCTGTTATTTATCATGGTAAAATCCCCCCCTTTCTACCTTTCATAGAGTAAATGTAAAACGCCTGAAAGCCTCAGCCCTGGTAATTCTATGCAGCTTGTTACTTGGCTGACTTTCATTCTACCATAGTCTTTCAGCCTAAATGTGAGCAGTATTTCTCCAGTTTCTTTAAATTCACTCTTTATCTAAATTGTGTTATTTACAGTGCACCGAAATGGAATGCTGCCTTTCTTCCCCTTTCAAGGTTAAAACATTGGATCATGGGAAATTATGGGATGGCCCCATACTTAAAACTTTTTCTCCACCAACTGCGGCTTCTGTCAAGTGATAGGATGCCAACATTTTGTTCCTAAAAGCAAAGCTGAAAGGCAGCAAACTGAGCTAACAAATAACATGTGCACATAGTGGTGGCCTAAGTCACTAATGTGGAAATCAAATACAGGTCGCAAACAATTTTGCGTTTGCGAAGCCTTTCCACCTGACGCGACAGTAAGATAGCGATCGCAAATTGTATCATTTGTTTGCAGTGTATGTAATAAAACTTCTTAATTAAAAAGTTATGATTGCTCCAAAAGTTTACACCACTTTCAAGCAGGTGTTAAAGGTTCACAATGCGCAATTACAATTCTCAATGTAATAAAATCCTAATGAAGAATATTACATTGAGACATGAATATTTTTTATTCTTATATGTGCACAAGTTTGTTTTATTACATTTACCCCCTAAGGTGTTCTCTCCTCAAGAGAGTGATATATGCTGAGCTATTTTACAGTTGGTTCTTATTTTTTATTCTGTGTGGTTTTTTGTTATTTAGCTTTTTATTCACCCGCTCTCCAGTTTGCAATTTCAGCAATCTGGTTGCTAGAGTCTAAATTACCCTAGTAACCATGCATTGATTTGAACAAGAGGTTGGAATGTGAATAGGAGAGGGCCTAATTAGAAAAATGATTAATTAAAAGTAGCAATAACAATAAATCTGTAGCCTTATAGGACATTTGCTTTTTATAAGGGATCAGTGATCCCCCCCTCATCGAAAAGCTGGAGTAAAAGGCAAACAATTAAAAAAACTATAAAAAAGAGAAAATGATAGAATTGATAATTTGCTTAGTATTAACCATTCTATAACAAAAGTTAACTTAAATGTCAACCACCTCTTTACCACAAGGTGACCAATTTTAGTTATTTTTGTTTAGCCCTGTAGAATCCATAAGCACACTAAAGTATTAAAGGGGCAGTACAGATAATTACAGGCAATGCCAAACACCGACATTAACTGCAACTCCCTGCACTGTAGATCTTATCAAATGCCTTACATCAGTGTATTAATTAGTCTTGTTATGAGCTCTGATTTCTGCAATGGTGTAAACAAGATAGATATAGATATGGCAGCACTGTCTCCATGTCGGGCGGGAGGTTCCACTATAGCATATATAATATAAGCATTAACTGCAACTCCCTGCACTGTAGATCTTATCAAATGCCTTACATCAGTGTATTAATTAGTCTTGTTATGAGCTCTGATTTCTGCAATGGTGTAAACAAGATAGATATAGATATGGCAGCACTGTCTCCATGTCGGGCGGGAGGTTCCACTATAGCATATATAATATAAGCAGGCTAGATTTAGTTAAAATAAAGTACCTTTCCTTAATTCTCTGAAGCTGTCTAACAGGCTGGTGGTCAAATAAAAGAGCTGCATCTACCCCTCCTTTGGGACAGCCTTTAACATCCATGACTTTATAAGATTATTCTTTATTTCAAAAATAGCTGGATGAATAGTCAGGGTGACTGGGATGCTTTCATATCAAAGGATGTAGTTTCATGAATAAAAAAGACAATTTACCTGGAATCTCAAAAGTGCCTTTAATTTTGTTGAAATATAAGGAAATATTGTTTTTCAGCACAAGTATATTTTTCTACTCATTACATATGAGGTACATGTGTACAGGTAACAAACAGCTGTATTTTGCACTGGACCATACCACCCACACATTGGTGCATGTGTGGCACGGTTTGCATACTGTGCTTTTGCCAATTGCCAAATGAAGAGGTGTCCCCCTCAACTCCGCTGCTGTAATGTAACTGCCAGCATCTGGTGGCAGAAAGGTTCCCCTGATATGCCCACCATAGGCAGGTCAATCTCGGGTTTATCCAAAATCCTCGATTGCTGGGGAAAATCAAACCTGCCCGTTTGAGATGCCAGATATCAGTCGGGGAAGCTCGTTGGAGGTCCCACACACAGGCAGATAAGCTGCCAAATTGGTCTAAAGGACCCAAATCAGCAGCTTAACGGTACCCAAAATCGACCAAACGAGCGGATCTCTTCCCAATATGCCCACATTGAAGTGGGCGATATCGGACTGATCCGATCGTGGGCCGTAGGGCGTTTGTTTCTGTGCAACAGGGTCAGATATGGCTCTGGTTCAGCTGGTTTCAGATTGTTCACCAAAAATACATTCTTTTTACAAGCATTTTCTATTTGTGACCATTGTTCTAATATTGAAGTGTTTAGTTAAATTTTTCACCTTCTAAAGCAGCTCGGGGGGGGGTTGGTGGCTGAATCTTTAACTGTTCTAAATTGATGCATTTAATTGATAAATTATCTTTGGCCCTGCTGAGTAGAATCCCTGAGTTTCATAAAGGCAGCTGTTAGAATTGATACAATAGTTGCTAATATTCCACAGACACTGCTGAGAAATGTATCAACTAATGTATCATGTATTTATTAAAGTCCGATTTTTTTTTTCTGGTTGTAGTTAAGATGAAAACACCATTGGGCAGATTTACTAAAGGACGAAGTGGCTAACGCTAGCGTCAATTCACTAGCGTTACCGCCCGCAGGGACATTGCCAATGGGCGCAGGCGCCAATTCGCTAGTGAAAGAGACAGACACTAGTGGTCATTCACATTCTATCACCAGGCGACTTTTCACTCTGGCGAATGGACGTTACTCTGCAAATTCACTAAAATCCGGATTTTACTGAACGTTGCCTCTTTTGCCAGACTCAGACCAGGCGAAGTGCAATGGAGTACATAGATCTTCCTCAATCTTCTATTACTTAAATCATATTTTGTTAGTAGAAAATGCATCAAAGTTCAAAAAACTCTGGCGTCTTTTCCTATTTTAAGAGTGATAGCCTGCAAAAGTCCTAAATAATTTTTTTTGTGTAACCGGTTTCCCCCATACATTTACTAACATATGGAACATTAACTATACAGTGGGCTCATGTGTAGGGCATTATAACAACTCTATTTTCTTTATTAAGGTTCCCTGGACATGTTAACAGTGGAAATGTAATGTACTTGCTGCAACATATAACATAAAAACGTCCATTCAACTTTAATTTTTCCACGCTGTTACCTGAGCACAAGACATCTAGCGAATTTGTGCTAGGCAGAAATGACCGCTAGTGCATCTTCGCTTTTGAATAGATCACATTGCCAAAGTAACGCTAGCAAAAATTTGCCAGTGTTCTGCGCACAGACGAAACTCTGCATATTAGTGAATTAGCATTGTCTGGGTTTCCCCAGTTTTATCGAATTTTTTTGCCACACCGTAATTTTGTTGAGTTAATTTATTGATAAATACGGTAAAAATGGCCATGGGAGTTTGTTTGAAATGTTTTTAAGAAAACAGTGAGATTTTATTAATAACTCCATTACGGCAGATTTATCAAGGGTCGAATTTCGAAGCGATAAATACTTCGAAATTCGACTATCGAATGGCTTTACTATCAAAGTCGAAGGTTTTTTCACCGAATTTGACCGTTTTGCGGTCAAAGTAAAATCATTCGATCGAACGATGAAATCCTTCGATTCGAAGGATTTCATCCATCGATCGAACGATTATTCTTCGACTTCAAAAACTTAGAAAACTGCTCTAGAAGGTCCCCATAGGCTAACATAGCACTTCTGCAGGTTTAATTTGGCGAAGTGTCGAAGTCTTTCTAAAGAGACAGTACTTCGATTATCGAATGGTCGAATATTCGAACGATTTTACTTCGAATTGAATTCAAACTCAAAGTCGTAGTATCCTATTCCATGTTCGAAGTATCCAAAAAATTACTTTGAATTTCGAATTTTGTTACTTCGAAAATTCCCTCGAATTCACTTCGACCCTTGATAAATTTGCCCCTTAATGTATCAAATTGTAACAGTTTAGAATCTGCACCTGGATCACTGAGCTGACAGAATGAAACTCTAGAAACAGGAACATTAATTTAAACTTACATTTTGGGAAAATGTTAAAAAACATAAGAAATACAGCAAATGAAAAAAGTCTTTATGAAAAAGTGTTTATGGTGAACAATCTGAAAACAACTGAACTGAAAAAAGTTTGGAAAGTGAGGAAACCCTTTCCTGGTCACCCACCAGCTTCTTCTATGCTCCCCCCCCACTTTAATGACTATGCATCTTCATTCCTCAGGGGCTGCTTTAAAGGGCATGTAAAGGCAAAAAAATAAAATCCCATTTTTACTTTCTTTAATGAAAAAGAAACCTATCTCCAATATACTTTAATTAAAAAATGTGTACCGTTTTTATAAGAAACCTGACTGTATGCAGTGAAATTCTCCCTTCATTTACTGCTGTGGATAGGAATTGTCAGACGGTCCCTAACTGCTGAGCAGGGAAACAGTCATACTTATGAACAGCAGGGGGAGCCCCCGCCTTACTTCCCAGCCATGCAGAACTCAAGCAGCTTTGTTTATGACGATCCCTAAGCAGCCCAGACCACACTGAGCATGTGCACAGTCTTAGTCTTGCAAAGATGTTTAACAAAGTTACAAGATGGTGACCCCCTGTAGCCAACTTTGAAAGCATAAATTATTTTTTTGATTAGGCTTGTGGTGCAGTAAGTTCATGTTTATATTAGTATACAAAATGCAGGCATTTCTAGCCTTATTCTATTTTAGACTTTACATGCCCTTTAAGCATGAATATGTCCGCAGCACCAGACAGGGGGCAGACTCAACCAAGTAGCAGAATTAATACAATTGTGATTAACCTTTTGCATTAAGCTATTTATATTGCATCATAGTGAGGTTAACGGTTTTACTAACTATTTTAGCTTGTAAAGTAGTCGAACCCCAGAAATTCTAAGCAACAATCCAATGTACATTGATAAAAAATAATTTATATATTTTTTAAGTGTTTTGTTCTGATTTACAGAGCTGGCTTCTGCTGCATTTATTTCAAGAGTCAGATCCAGCAATGCAGAGGGCAGATAGTGACAGATACTTCTTTCAGTAGCAGGGTTGGAACAAGGGGTAGGCAGAAGCCTATAACGCAACGTGGGGGGGGGGGATGCGCTTGACCATTAGTCCAGGCTCCTGCTGCTATTTGTCATTAGCAGCATTAGCCTCCTTTCCTATCTGCATCCAGAGTTTGCATTCTGGCGCTCAAATAAGCCGTGTGTGCCTGCACGTGAGCCGACACAGCAGTTCCATTTGCAGGCAGAAGAAGGAGACTAATGCCTGCGTAGGAGCTGATTTTTGGTCTTCGTATTTCAGCAGGCCAATTTGATTCTCCGCGTGGCACTAGCATACCTCCTGACATTTTTGAAATAGAAAGAGGCACAAAAGCATGTATTGTGGATTTTTTTTGACCACGCCCATTTTTGTGGCCACATCCCCTAACATGTTCATTTCACAAAATTTGTCCGGTTATAAAAGTTTGAACATATTTCTATGGTTTTTATGTGTTATTACAGTTTTGCTAATGAAGGTGCCAGTTAGGTTCCCTAAGAGACCTGCTTAACTTAAATTGTTACAATTACTTATTTGCTTATCTTAAATTGTTATAAAAGTATCCAAGTGCACCTGGTGGCTGTTCTGGGCTCTCTGCCAAAAGCCAATTAAGTTAGAAACATTGTATCTTTTTCTGGCTGTTCAGTGCAGGAGATCAAAGAGAAAGTCAGGAAATTTCTGGGGACTGCCGGTTGAGCTGTCAAAATTGGGACTGTACTGCTCAAAACAGGACAGTTGGGAGGTATGCACTAGCCTTAGGGTGAAATACAGATCTCAAAGCACCCTTTTACACCTGTCATTGCTTTTCATTCAAAATGATAGGAAAGAATCTGCCAGTGGCAATACTATCTTGTAAGACAAGGCTGAAACTGCAAGACAAGTACAGATATGGAACCTGTCATCCGAAATGCCCCGAACCTGGGGTTTTCCATCATTTGGAACTTCATACCTTAAAGCTGGCCATAGATGTTGAGATTTTTAAAAGATCAGATCCTGATCGTGAGACCACGATCTTCTCAGAACGATCGTACGAATTTACCATCAACTAAAAAGACCAATTTGCCAGGAAAACAAAGGTTATCTGCCTGCTTGGCCCTGCAAACATAGATAGATTGCACTGGGACTGACAAAGATTTTTTGACCTGGCCGATCAATTTCCTGACCGATGTCGGCCAAAAAATCGTAAGATGTACGATCGTTCGAATCCCACTAACCGCACGATAATTTCGAAGGATTGGTCGGGCTTCCCTAAAATCGGTCGTTCGGCAAGAAGAATCGTCGCATTTATGGGGAGCTTAAGTCTACTAGAAAATCATGTAAACATTATTAGGGGAATGTAATAAAAGTCGCAAAGAGCAAAACAATTCGCACCAATAAGACTAAAAATCCACATCTCGCAATGTAATATTGTTCCTTAAACTGTTATTGCATTGCGAATTTTAATTGCGCACTCATAAGAAGTGCTTGAAGGTGTCGTAATCTTTTGGAGCAAACATAACGACTTTTTAAATAAGAAGTTTTATTACATTGACTGCGCATTGGTTCAAACTATAAAATTCGCAAACGGTCTTTCACTGTCAGAAGTGGTCGCTAAACAGTTTCCGGGCTCGCTAAAGCTATATTAAATTCGCACAAAGCAAAATTTGTTCGCGCAAAGGCATAACTTTTCACATTGCGAATAGTTTTTCCGTTAGCGATTTTTATTACATTCCCCCGTATATCTTAGTTTGGATCAAGTACAATGTACTGTTTTATTATTACAGAGTAAAAGGAAATCCTTTTAAAAAATTTGGATTATTTGGATAAAATGGAGTCAATAGGAGACAGATACTCCGTAATTCGGAGCATTCTGATTAATAGGTTTCCGGATAACAAATCCCATACCTGTAATACCTCAGAGTCATCAAATAACCCCAAGTCATTAGAGTGATAATCCACACTGAGACCTTATTTACTTTTTCAGGAGGAGAAATTTGGCTTTATAAAATTTAGATATATGGCAAGAACAGGGCCGATATATATATCTTGGCCGATATATATATAAATTTATTTTATTTATACAAAGTTAAAAGTGTATATTTGCATCTCTATCCGCCTTATGCGTTTCGCACCTACTCAGGGCACTTAAATTATAAAATTTAGGACTGTATTATTAGCTCCCTAATGACATGGGGTCAGTTGCCACCTCTGATTCATTTATAAAAGCTCTGGGGGAAAAGGACTAGTTATTCATATTCAACTAGATGTCTGGACTGACAATCTGTGGGTTCTGGCATATGCCAGAGGGGCTGCCGTAAATTGACATAGACTGCCACAATTTGTTGGATATGTTATTGGCTGTTTAGGCCTCTGTGTACTTAAAATGGCAAAATACAAAATAAGGAGGGCAAACATATGAAAAGTTTATTGAAATGAAATCCCTTAAAAAAGGAGATTATCTGTACATGCTATTGTTTGTAATATAGATATATTGCTTTATGTATGTTTTAAGCATATTTAAGCATTGTTTGCTTTTGCATACACCATGGTGTGAAAAAAAAAAGTTATAGTGGCCCTTTAAGGGTCCATTTTTTATTTAATCTAAATGTGTTACAGCTTGTACTATAAGTAGTTAATAACTACATTATGTTACATATAAATGACCATTTGAAAACAAGCCTGGAGAACAGCAAAAATGACCTTCAGTGATGTCCATATTGTTGCCCTCCAGCTGTTGTTTAGTTATAGCCCAATGACTTTCCGAGGCTTCTGTAAAGCAAAGGTCAGTCGAGCTGTAATTTGGATATCCCTGCATGAAGAGAAATATAGTGTTTTGTAATAAGGATGTTATTTAAGCCCATAGTCATCATAGAAAAATATACATTTTATATTAGATATATTGCTGCTGTTTGGGTATTTGTAAACCTCTTCGTTTTCATTGGTGTGCAGCTAGCCTGGATAGAGGGTTATATAAAAACAGAAACTACTAGCTTCATAAATGACATTATTTTTCCGCTTCCTTAACATATATGGTGACTTGAGAACACATAAGCTATTCATTAGCACCACGCTGCATGATTTCAGTTCACCTATTAAGGGTTTGGAGGTAATCCAGTTCCCAGTTGGCAGACTTGAATACCTTGTCTACACATACTTGATAGTAATCCTGAATGCCATTTCTAATAAAGTGAACCCAATAATTGTTTGACTTCCAGAGCTATAAAATCAAGAACACTAACAGGGGATGAATACAATGCCTTGCATAATTGGTCTGTTCTGTTAAAATGTTTTGTCTCTAACTTTCTATAGATGGCTGCATATTATAAGTTAATAGTAGCTGACTGGCAACCTGAGGCCAAGAGATCTTGCTGCCCTATCCTTCCAGTCAGAGCAGTTAACATGCTCCTCAGCTGCCCCATTTAACGTTCTGGTCAGACACAAGAGTCCTGCATCAGGTCAGGTACCCCCGGAATACCCACAAGTGGTCAGATTTCAGGTGGAATGGGAAACCATGCTGTCATCCCACTCAACTCCCCCAGTTAAAAGATCATTTTCTCCCCCTGACCTGGGTGATCAGTCTCTGGAGTGATGTCCCTTCCAGTGATCAGTAACGTCACTTCAGTTTTACGGGTCTCAGAACAGGTTAGAAGCTAACAATTTGCAGATGGGGTTTGCAGCAGGGACGGGGTGGGAGCATCGTGGGTTAGTGGTCCAGGCCAGGTTGTGGGTCAGTGGGTCTGCTTAGGGCAAGGGTCTGCCCATCTGGACCCGTACAAGATTCTACTACAAAGTGCATATGCCTGGTGCTACCGGTTAGGTTTAGAAACCCGTTACAATGTTTGTGTACTGTATTGATTGCACTTAATTGACTAGACTGATAGAATTCTGCTTTTCAGACATCACTATTTCTATATGCAGTATGAGGTGGTTGCTTTCAAAGCTGCAAGGGACTCTATTATAATACAGAACGCTGTCATATTTTGTGTGCAGCCTAATATTAAATTGTGTATTAGTGCCTGATATCTCCTGGTTAACAGATCTGCCATTATATGCTAGTGACACCAATGTTTTTCATCTATATGGCAATAACTTTGTGCAACATGTACTCTCAGAGCAATTGCCCTTGGATATCAACACATCTCTGGGGCAGAAATCGCCTGAAAACCTTTTAGGTTTAAATAGAGCGTAAATGCAATGGGCTGGATTTGGCAAGCACTTCCCACCCAGGGTTAGCAATTATGGCAATTTGATGACAGCTTTCTGTTTGACATTGATTTCACAGGACGCAGTGGCAGAACCATGGCATTTCTTCATTGCTCACACCCAACTAAACAGGGCGATCAAGAAGAAGAATAAAAGCGCTGTTTTGTGTGAACTTCAGTTTGTGCTTCGCTGTACTAATGATTCTTCTGTAGATTTTCATTTAACATATGGGCAAAGTTTTTTTTATTTAACAGTGCTAAATCCTTTTAATTTATCAGGTGCTTTGTTTTTTAGTTTGAGGCAGCAAAGAAATTGGATCTACCTAATAAAAGGTACAGGATCTTTTATCTGGAATGTTTAGGACCTCAGATTTTTACGGATATGTGCTCTTTCCAGAATTTGAATCGCCTTACTTTGCATACTGAAATAAAATGATTTGAGAGGACCCCTAAACTTAGCTTCTTAACAGCTACTGGGGTTTATTCTGGTGCAGTTTGTTGTTTTACTGTATATATATATATATATATATATATATATATATATATATATATATATATATATATATATACATGCAGTAAAACAACAAACTGCACACACACACACACACAAGTTCAACCCCTCCAAATGAAAACCCAGCATCCATACACACACCCCTCTCTACTTTTAATTAAATTCTATATACCCATACCTATACTAACTATAGAGTTTAGTATCACAATAGCCTTTGATATTATGTCTGTCCAAAAAATCATCCAAGCCATTCTTAAAGGCATTAACCGAATCAGCCATCACAACATCACCCGGCAGTGCATTCCACAACCTCACTGTCCTGACTGTGAAGAACCCCCTACGTTGCTTCAAATGAAAGTTCTTTTCTTCTAGTCTAAAGGGGTGGCCTCTGGTACGGTGATCCACTTTATGGGTAAAAAGGTCCCCTGCCATTTGTCTATAATGTCCTCTAATGTACTTGTAAAGTGTAATCATGTCCCCTCGCAAGCGCCTTTTCTCCAGAGAAAACAACCCCAACCTTGACAGTCTACCCTCATAATTTAAGTCTTTCATCCCTCTAACCAGTTTAGTTGCACGTCTCTGCACTCTCTCCAGCTCATTTATATCCCTCTTAAAGACTGGAGCCCAAAACTGCACTGCATACTCCAGATGAGGTCTTACCATCCCTTGAGTTAATGCCCTTTTTTCATCCCTTGAGTTAATGCCCTTTTTTATGCAAGACAGAACTTTATTAGCCACAGAATGACACTGCCCAGAATTAGACAACTTGTTATCTACAAAAACCCCTAGATCCTTCTCATTTAAGGAAACTCCCAACACACTGCCATTTAGTGTATAACTTGCATTTATATTATTTTTGCCAAAGTGCATAACCTTGCATTTATCAACATTGAACCTCATTTTCCAGTTTGCTGCCCAGTTTTCCAACTTAGACAAATCACTCTGCAAAATGGCAGCATCCTGCATGGAACCTATAGTTCTGTACAATTTAGTATATATATATTTATAAGATTGAGAGTAAACTGCTTATGACTCCTTGTGAGTGTGTGTATGGAAGACTACAGATTTTCACTTTTCATGTAATGGAGACTGTGCTGTACTCCGTTTTCACATTGTAGTTCCATGACTTGCACAAAAGCACTTGGCCTGGGGCTTTGTACATTTATGCACATTTTATGGTGACTTCTAATATCCTAATATTTTGTAATAGGGGGTTAATAAGTCAGTGTATCTACTACATAGAGTTCCCCCCCCTGATATGGGTGAGTGATTCTGCAGGATAAACCAGAGGTTTAACATTTTCTCATTGATTTAACTGGCATGTGGTGGGGTTTTGTTGCTGCCTTTAAAAACTCCAAACCTTCCAGTTGTGTGCACAAAGGTGCAAAGAAAAACGGCATGTAAATAAGCAAGATTAACAGTTATATGTGCTACTACTTTGTTCTAGGCTCCTTTTTCCTATTCCCCGATCACAGTTATTGTTGAGCTGCAATTATACATTGATTTATTTCTCGAAAGCAGCTTGTTTTAAGCGGTGCTGTTGCCACTGTGCAGATGAAAATGTAATCAGAAATTATATTGGCCATGCAAAATAAAGTGCATTCATTGGGAAAGCAACAGGAATACTGATCAGCAAAGAGAAGAGAAAAGATACTTACTGTAGATGTAAATATCATAGGATGCAATTCCACTGTGAAATTATTGTTCAGGTTTCTAGCTGGAAGAATACAATATATAGTGCCCTAACAGTAATAAAATATTTTCCAAATCCCTGCCTTTCCCAGGAAGTGAATACCAAAAATTAAACAGCATCATAATGCAAATGGGCCATGATGGAAGATACTGATAAGATTGTGTGTGATCTGGACTAAGGTGGTCAACTTTTGTGGTAATGTTACCTGCACTCTTATCTCTGTTTTCTTTTTCCTTTATGCATAATATTAGCATAAAGTATCTATTTTTGTGGCAATGTGGCAACACTAATGATTGTGACTGGTATGGTATGGTAGTTAACTGGTATGGCTATTGTTGTTAAAGAAGAACCAAACCCAAAAAATGAATATCGCTCAGTATTTTGTGAATATAGTAAGTGACAGCAGCACAGAGCATGTGCAGCGAATCAGCATAAAAGAAGATGGGGAGCTACTGGGGCATATTTGGAGTCACAGATCTTTACTGCTAAATGACTGGGGATGCCTAGTATAGAAGCCAAAAGCATTATGTCCATGCTTTTAATCCTACTTCTTTGGTTAAGCTTTAGTTCTCTTTTAAGGGTGTGTCAGGTTTATTCTCTGGAAATCACACAATTTCAAACCATAGAATAGAAAGGGATACAACACATACTGCTTTCAATTGGATAACCTTTTCAAACAAAAAAAAAAATTCTTTGATTAATGTATATAGGAAAGTTACTTAGAATTACATTTTCTTAAGTTGTGAATAAATGGTGTTGTAGAGATCCCCATTAATATTAAGTTGCTAGCATCCCTCTGTCTCAGACAATGGTAAAGCAAAGAGTTTATTTCTCCACCGCAGGTGAAGCCTGTAAATTTTCAGGTGGGTGGAAACAGTACTCAATTAAACTATTTCTTGAGGATAGATCTGTAGTCCTCCATCTCATTTATGGCAAGAACAATATAAAGTAGGCATGAACTCGCCAAAGTCTCCACAACCTTGAATATAGTAAAGGCTTTCATACAGAATTTAAAATTGAAATTCTGTATTCCATATTATAAAAATCGCCTGACATTTCCTTCCCACCAAGGAATGTAATCATAGGCTACATGAGATCCGATCTAACAACCCTGTTTAAAAAAACGGGAAAGAAAATTACACCATTTATTGGAAACCAGTTTGTTACACACTAATGCTTTTATAATACGGAGCAAGGGATCCGGGATACTTAAATACAGGCGTCCGTTTACTAAAGTTCCTAAAAATTGCCTGTTAAAGCTGCAAATTTTCTTGCACCAAAATGAACGCCGCTCTCATAATAACTAAAGTGCAACAGCAAATTTGTCTTGTGATAAGCGCCATTAGTTACAGAAACATAGCAGCTATTTTCTTTTTTCGAGTTACGTTTTTTTTGCAAAGTGGATGGATCTTTTTTGGTGCTACTGCAAATGATCACAGTATTAAATAGTTAGTAATCAATTAAAGTGACACTATATTAATTATTACCAATGTATTCACTAATGCATTTCTAGATATTATTCTTCATCAGGCGCCTCATCATTTCTCCCAATGCACAACTTCTTGCGTTTTTTTTTTCCATAACTCAAACTTTCTGGGTAATGATATAAAAATGGCAACAATCTTGTCTTTTTTTAGTGATAATTCTGGAGTCTTTAGTAAACCTTGTTCTAAAGCTTATGTTTCATGGATTTGATAATATCTATATGTGCGCTAGAAAATACCATGTTGGGTGAAGTAATTACTAATAGAAAAACTCCCTGGCTTGGGGGTGGATGAAATATCAACTAGAAACAGATTTTTGGAATCTGCTTTCAAAGCATTGCACCACATTGCACCCACAAAAAACAACCACTTAGCAAATATTTTTTCTATTTTTTCACTTGTTTACTATCCTGTGTGAACTCCTGTTGTACTTGTATCAGCACCAGATACCACAGCACTGTACCATAACCGGTTATGGAAAGTTTGAACTCAGTTATTAGGGTCAGGTTTTATGTGTTATTACAGTTTTGCTAATGAAGGTGAATTGCCCTTTAAGCTGTCACAGTTTCCCCAAGAGACCGGTTTACCTTAAATAGTTACAATTGTATATTTGCTTATCTAAAATGTTCACAAATGTATCTAAGTGCACCTGCCATTCTGACTCTATGCCAAAAGCTTCATATTTAGAAACTTTGTTTCTTTTTTTGGCTGTTCAGTGAAGGAGATCAAAGAGAAAGTCAGGGCATTTCAGTAACAATCCAGCACTGTGGGTTGAACTGCCAAAATCAGGACTGTCCCGTGAAAAATGGGACAGTTGGGAGGTATGCAGTAGACAATAACATATATGTGTATGCTAATGATATGCAGACCTGTCCAAAACCCATGGGTTGGTCTGGTAGGTTTTGGCTGAAATTGTAGCGACCACTTTGGTCAGTTGTTGGTTGCGAGTGCCCAGCCATAGCACATATAATATAAGCTAACACCTTTGTTGGTGGTATAGCATTTCTGGAGCCTGCTCCTCCCTCTGGCACATCACTAGTGTATACTGACCATTTAAACTTTGATTGTATTGCCCTTTTATATATACAGTCATCATTTGTGTTTTGTCAATTTTTTGCATCCTTAAAGTAAATAAAAACAAAAAAAAATTTGTTTCGCTTAGTCATACCCTCTCTGTATTTTTTTTCTTTTAAGTAAGTCGTGTGACAGTTGCGTGTAAATGAGCCAGATTGAACTGTTTTTAAATCATATCGAGACAGAGAGCATTCTGATGATACATAACCACTATGTGACCTTTTGTGATGTATTTGGGTTTAGTAATCTATTAACAAAGTCAAGGGAGATGGAAATTACATCATTCAGCAAGAACTGTGCAAGAGCAGATGCTGTATTCACACTGAATGCACTATTCATGTGTACAAAAACATCATGTCTTAGTATGAAGAGTATGGCTTATGTAATTGTCTCACTGCCGGGGGGTGAGGAGAACATTGCAGAGAAGGGGCCTTCTGGACAAAAAGCGGGTTAAAATGACACAAAGTCTACTAGTGTTCACCATGACTACTAAAGGCTCATTCCAAGAACTAGTTTTTCTTCTTTATTTTTTGATGTACAGCATGTATTCTTAGAATATGTTAAGCTTTCCCTACAGAGTGAATTTACCCTGTTATGGTTTGCCTGTTACTGCAGAGCTGGAATTGGGGGTCCACTTTTTGGGCTTTTAATTTAGCAAGGCCTTGGAATATGCAGTATTGAATAAGGTAAAAGGGAATAGTCATCCAAATGGAACATATTGGTTAGTGGTGGTTTATGGTTGCTTTGTCCACAGAGCTGGTGAGTTTATTTATTTTTTTAATTTAATTTTTTTTTTTGGGTGTGTTTACTATATTTAACCAACACGTATACAGCGCATAGTGATGTGTGGGTTGACCCAAAACTCAGTGGGAACTGCGGGTTGACCATAGTTTGGGCAGGTTCAGGTTGAAAGACTGGCAAAGTACACTCCTTTAGTGCTTCCAAAGATTCCTTTTCTTGGAACCAGAGGCGGCACAGATGTAGCGTAAAGAGAGACTTGACATTGGGACAGGTTGTATACAGGCCCTACAATGGCAACAGTTTGTAGGTTAGTGTTGGGTGCTGGTTAAGGTTTTTGCAGGTTAGAGTCTGGTGTGGGTTGAGTTTTTCCTGACCTGCATATCACTGACAGTGAACATGTCATACCAAGGATGTCCAACTAAACTTACAAATAAAAGACAGTACTGTGTCAGCCAGAATGATAAAGCACAGCAACAATTTTAAAGACAAATATGCTATGCAGATTGTTTGCTTATACAATGACAAGGGCAAAAGGTGAGAACGTTGCCTCAGGCAGCTCTTGACCAGAGACCACAACTAGGGATGCACCGAATCCACATTTTGGATTCGGCCGAACCCCCAAATCTTTCACTAAAGATTCGGCCGAATACCGAACCGAATCCGAACCCTTATTTGCATATGCAAATTAAGGGTTGAAAGGGGGAAACTTTTTTTACTTCCTTGTTTTGTGACAAAGTCACGAGATTTCCCTCCCCGCCCCTAATTTGCATATCCTGCTGAAAAAGGCCGAATCCTGGATTCGGTGCATCCCTAACCACAACAAACCTTCCCTGGAAATTCCAAAACATTACCAGAAATTGATCCCTTTTACTGTAGAGAAAACAATTGTGCCCTTTGCACTAACAGACCCGTGTCCCCTCCCTTAGTAAGTGGGGGTAAGAAGGCTGTGATTGGGCAAGGAAGGCTGTAAGCACCCCTGACAAAGGCAACATAATCTCTCATCTGTCATACTACTTTATAGAATAGCAGCAGTTCGTTCCTTTAGGGCAATGCAAGCAATTTGACACCTTTACAATTTCCAGATCGGTGTGTGGGTGCCAGCCAATTGCTGGGAACTGTCGCTCCATTGACTATAATGGTAATTGCATGGACCCTACCAGTTTATTTGTGGGTCAAGCAACAGAAACGCTCATTGGCGTGTTTCCACCAGCACACCCAAACCCCTATAATTTGTTCACTCAGTGTTCAGTATATAGGGTATACACCGTCCTTGTAACTCAACCAATTGATTTATATTGGCACAACAGAGGAAAACCCTTTCATGTTCTCTTGATGAGGCGATTTCTGATATATCTAGCTCTGGTGAGAAAGTACTGTTTATTGGGTAGAATGACAGAATGACGTCTCTGGGGCAGGCGGGACATGCAGGTAAGGGCAGGGGCAACCCTCTTTGAGCAATTACTTTCTTGTCTAGGCACAATGACTGTCTCGTTCATGTGCCTTCACCCTTAAGGCTGTTTTCACTCATAGGGCAAATGAATGTGATTGACCTCTAAATAGTTAAAGGTCCTTCAACAGTCACTACCAATCGTTTAAACTCACTTTTCTGTTAGCTTTGGTAATCTTAAAGATTGTTATTAAAATTGAATTTCCATCAAATATTTTGATACTCAAATGACTTATGACATTTATAACAGACATTTTATCTTGTGAAAAAAATGAATGAGCGTTGTGAATTCTTGACTAAAGCTGGCCATACACGGGCCGATAAAAGCTGCAGACAGACCGAGTCGGCAGCTTATTGGCCCAGGTGTGAGGCCCTCCGACTATCGAATGTAGCCCAGATGTCGATCGGGCAGGCTTAAAAATCCAGTTGGATCACGGCTGCATCTGTTCGTTGATGTGTTCCCGCGATCGGGCCCACGATCGGATCAGCATGTTATCACCCACCTCAATGTGGGCATATTGGGGAGAGATCCACTTGTTTGGCAAAATCGCCAAACGAGCTGATCTTTACGTGTATGGCCACAAGAAAATGGTCAATGAGACATTTTTGAAAAAAACTAGCAGACAGCTGAGGATTCCAGTAGTTCAGGACCACTTGTCTTCTGCTGCTAGGAAGCTATTTATTCTTTATATCACCCTTTGCTGACGTGTGCTCAGTGAACAATGTCATCAAATTTCCTGTTTTTTGGCCTTTGGAAAGCTGCTCTCCTATTTGATGCTGATTGGAGATTCATGGAGCCGGATACACAGAAAAGGCAGGATGTAGGGTTAATGCAGCATACTTAAGTAAATATGGTTGGTAGTCTCTGATGAATTATGACTGTGCCATGTTTGCTAAATGGTGCCAAGCGGTAAGTCATCTTCTATGAAAGGATCTTTTTGCAGTGTAGTCTGATTATGATAAGGGCCTGGAACCCTTCTAAGAATAATAATATAAGTGGAGGCTTCTATGGGGAAACCACCATTTAAGATACACACCAAATACAAACCATTATCTACAATATGTTTTTTTTTTTTGTTAAAGGCGATTGAGTAGCTTATAAAAATTGGACACAAATGCCAAAAGTCATTGATTTTTCTTCATGCATGGAAACAGTAGCGAGTAACTGCTGTTTTGTTGTAATTTGTTGCAGTGCGAGTTTGAATGGAAATTTCATTATCATCCGACAACACAGCAAAATTTAAAAGAGCATTTTTATAGACTCAAAAGTAACTTTACTCCAAAGGTAGTGTAACATTGGATATCAGATGAATCTGTGGAGCTACAAATTTTACTTACCTTTCCCAGGTGATTCTAGCACTGATTTACACTCAAGCAGTAAAGTACAAGTGACAAACGTCACAACATTACGCATGAACAAGCCCAATCCCATGCAGGGGATGCCTGAGAATAGGAAGTGGTGTTGGCATATGTACCTCCATCCGGTTCATATTTGTCTGAAAAGGAATACTTTCTGGGGAAAAACTTAATTTACAGGGGGTGCCTAATATTTGCCATTATCCTTTCCATGTCCTTTAACTTAAAAGGGTTGTTCACCTTTGAGTTAACTTTTAGTATGATGTAGAGCAGGGGTCCCCAACCTTTTTTACCTGTGAGCCAAATGTAAAAAGAGTTGGGGAGCAACACAAGCATGAAAAGGTCCCTTGCGGTGCCACATAAGGACTGTGATTGGCTATTTGGTAGCCCCTATGTGGACTGGCAGCCTACAGGAGACTCTGCTTGGCAGTATATTTAGATTTTATGCAATTAAAACTTGCTTCCAAGCCTGGAATTCAAAAATAAGCACCTGCTTTGAGGACTCTGAGAGCAACATGCAAGAGGTTGGAGAGCAACATGTTGCTCATGAGCTACTGGTTGGGGGATCACTGATGTAGAGTGATATTTTGAAACAATTTGTAACTGGTTTTCATTTTTTATTATTTGTGGTTTTTGAGATATTTAGCTTTTTATTCAGCAGCTCTCCAGTTTGTAGGTTCAGCAATCTGGTTGCCAGGGTCCAAATTACACAACCATGCATTGATTTGATATGAATCAAAGACTGGGATATGAACGGGAGATGACCGGAGTAGAAAGAAGAGTTACAAAAAGTAGCAATTGTGCAATTGTGATGACATCACTTATGGTCTAAGATTATGTTGCCCTAGGGCTGAACTCCACGGTGCGGCTTGTTCTGATCCGACGCGATGAGAGGAAGCGGATGCGACGAGACGGATGCCTCGAATATAATGTAAGTAATAGGAATGTCGGACCTACAAGCTGCATGCATCCGACATGACACAACTGTTGGATGCGAACACCGCACGTTGCGTCTTCATCCGCAGCTTGTAGGTCCGACATTCCTATTACTTACATTATATTTGGCTCATCTGTCTCGTCGCATCAGTTTCCTCTCATCACATAGGAACAGTGTGGTTTAGGCCTTAGGTTTTATGATAACCAGTTGGTAGCAAGCGGTTCTGTTTTGGATAAATCAGATAAGAGCCGGATGGGGTAGTGAGTCTGAGCAGATAAAAATGGGGGTTGTAGGTGCAGGTGTACCTGATGCAGATTTCTGTACAAAGATATGCACTGGTTTTCATTTATTTTCATAACTGGCAAAAATGCAACAAATTTTAACATACATGAAACACTTTAGTGGTCATTTACATACCAGAACACAGTGTTTAAAGTGCAAAAAAGTTCTGCAATCTGGCATTTCTTTTCCCACTTCATACATTGTGTTCTGTTTTTTCTTTCCGGGTATTGCCACAGGTCTATGTGCTCTATTTTGGAGCAAGGAGTGAGTGTTTGTTAGATGAGTAGCGCTATGCTTCTGTTTCCTTTTTAGGCTACAGTCACATGTAGGGTTTGCACCAGGCCGGTAACTGACCATCCTAACCGGCAAATCACCTGCTAGGGCCAGGGCTTGCACACCTGGGGAAAATGACTGTGCTTCTCTACTTTCCATTGCATAACAAATCCAAGTGGAAATTATATCAGATATCAGCGCTATTATATGCTCCAAATGAACTAATTAACCAGGTACTGTAGTTGTTGCATGTCCTTAACTTCTGGGACAGAGCTGATAAGTAGCATGCAATTGGGGCGGGACTGGCTCATTCTAGTTGAAACATGTGGTCTAATTCTGATTTTAGTGAATACTGTGAAAATCGCTGTTAGCGCGATTACTCTGCTTTTACACAATTGTGTGCTGTTTCTACACACTATTCTGTCTTAGATATGTATGTTTATTTTTTACATTTTTCCATGGCATTTTAGAGAGAACAGAACTAATAAAAGAAAAATCTGTATAATTTATATAGCAGTGCCCCATAAAGAATTGTACATGTCTCTACTTCTGTAGAAGTTGTTCTGTGAGTTTATTTTTTCTTTAACAATTTTCCAATCATTTCTTGAGTTTGCCAAAGCTAAGTTAAATTCACACAAAGCAAACATTGTTTGCACAAAGGAAACATTGATCACAAAAATTAAATAATATTTGTATTATAAACAGTTTTATTACATTTTTCCAGTTGCTTCCCAACAAGTTCGCTCCAAAACTGGCAGCCTTCAAACAACCATTTGAATCACAGAAGCATTCAAAAATGCAGTGTATCGAAGGGCTGATAGGTTAATGGGTTGTTGTGGGAAAACAGGGGGAACTAAAGTATTCAGAACTTGCTTAAAGGCTAGTATCTATTCTCCTGAGTGGAAACAGTCTGCCTATGGCACACCATGTTGTAGGTTGTAGTACTAATAGATCGTGCTAATCTTTATGTGCCATGGGGAAAGTATTAATTCTGGAGAAGGGGAGGCAGCCGCCTGTAGCTGTGAACAGCCCTGTGTGTGCCAAAAATAAGAATAACTATCCAATACACACTCCTGGAAGAAGAAGCCAAGGTAATTAGTAATCGTGGAAGTATAGGAGATGGATCCTGTAGCCATTATGCTTTAATTTATGACCATGCTACATCATTTGAGCAGTCACATACATGTCTGTGGATTGCAAGGCTTTTAATTTGGTTATCACAAGTGTAATTGTAAATCGTGTAAGTTTATAACATCAGACTCCAGTCTGCTGCATTTCTTTGATTGAAAAGCGACCCAAGCTTCATTTGAGTCACGGCTTCAAGTTCAAAGGTTGGTGGGTGGGAGTGAGAACAACAGGACGTAACCGATGACATCCTAGCAGTGTCAAAGGTTAGTAATCTGAAAATCACAGCATCTGAATTGCCTTGTGACTCTATAGTCTGCAAGGCAGATGAAGCAGGATGCAACTTGGCTTCAGATGGCATCAGTCACATGTATGTTGCAGACAGCTGTGCCCTGCAGCTCAGATTCTCAATACGCATTTATAGGGCACACATATGCAGATGAAGCTGTGTACTGCAGCCATATGAGGGACTCTTTAAAACAATGTCACCATTTAGGACATTGTTCATACATGCAATCTGCCCTAACAGTGTTGATGCTGCTGTAGAACCATATTGTGTTTAAGTTCTCCAAAAGTGATAATGTAATATCTTTAGTGTGGCATCAGTAGAAATAAAACACCATGTTAGGTGTTAGGTATGCTGCGGTTCAATTATGGTTTGTAGTCTTTTGGGACTTTGGGCTCTTATGTTGTTGCATTGGTTGTGTCTAAATATTCAGATATTTGAGGATGCAAAGCAAAGTGACAGGCATGTTAGCTGTACTAAACCATAAATCCATGCCAATGCTGGTAATACAATTGCTAGTAATGTTTAGTGTAATTAATGTGATTTTTCTCTAGTGTTGTATTCACCATTATGAAAAAATGCATTTGCAAGCAAACAAATTGTTACTGTTAGCTCCATTCCAGACTGTGAACTGTAGTGCTATGCTGAATAAAAGTCTCTAAAAGTACCCTGCATTGTTTGCTATGGCTATAAGTCTACTACAGCAAGAACTAAGATTGGGGGAATCTGCAAATGAACTCGTAACCACTGATCACCAGTTAGTGGTGTCTTCCTTTGCTGCCCTATAGTCACTGCCGGATGCCGGACACACTAGTCACCACAGTGCAGCCATGTTGTGTGCTTTTCTTTGATGGTATTGATGTCAAAAGGACTCACTTCTCCTGCCAGCCCTAACCTAGGATGAGACACAAACTGAGAAAAGGGAAGCTGGTTTTATTTGATAATATTGCTTCAAATGCAGTGTTATTGTTAAAGGAACAGTGATGCCAAAAGTGAAAGTGTTTTAAAGTAATTAAAATATGATGTAGGGTTGCACTGCACTGATAAAATGGGTGTGTTTGCTTCAGAAACACGATTATAAGTGTTATAATAAACTATAGGAATGTTTTAAATATCCTGAGCTGTTAACACACTAAAAAATATGCACTAGGTGTAATGCTATCACTATGGCAAATCAGGTTTTGAAAAAGGGAGAATCATATTAACGATCGCAATAAATCATGTGCCTAGCACAGTGTAGGATCTGACTGCAGTAAAATCTTAAAATGGATTATGTTCCTGAAATTATGGGGGGAGGGATAAAGAAACAAGATCAGGTATATTGCTAGGGGCTAAACTATAAAATTGCTGGTTTGGTGTCTCTGAATTGTGCTGCGTGGCATTGCTGTAAATGTATCAACAATGTGAAAATCTTATCTATAAAAAGTTTTGTGGACTTTTTCTTATGTCTGTCAATGGCCCGAAAGGTAGTAGAAAAGTGATAGATTTATTATTAAAATTATTATTGTGGCCAGATACAATATAGAAGGGTGACATGCCAGCCTCTCTTCACCTGGTACCTAACACAATGAAAAAGTAAACCTAATTTCTGTTACCTGGCTAACGACTCTGCTTTCTTTCTATTGTTTCCGATAAATCAGCTGGGAACTTGGCGCATGGGATTTGAAGCACAACTTAGGTATTGTTAAGTTAAAAAAACAGAAGAAATACACTAACTAAGACTAACACCACATCATTTCTAAAAAGCTAAGCTTTATTAAGGTATTTGTTAACTACATTTTCATTTATTTGTCTGGGATCTCATTTAATGCAAGCCAGAACGGGGTGGAGTTTTGGACAACTTGTTGCACTGAGCTACTAAAACCATGTATTACCCCATGTGGCATTGCCTTTAATCAGTTTACTAAACACAGACTTAACTTGGCCCTCCCCATGTATTATAATTGCTCATCTAACGCCCAACTGTGGTATGTCAGGATAGTAGACATTCTTGTATGAGATCTCTGCGTGTACTTAATATCCCACTATCATTCATTCCAAACCGAGAAACATGTTTATCAAATAGTTCACTAGATATCCTGTTTTAACATTATCATTATCGCCGGCTTGTTTATTATGTAGGGGAGGTCTGTGGGGAGAGTGGAGCCTGCTGAGAGTTATGTTTCCATAGATACTAGATCTTCTCTAACAGAATGAGAAAAAAATTAAATCAGAAGAGGAGGCATTTTGTTTACTATGAACTCACACAATGTGTGCCATAATGATAACAAAAATATGCCACCCTCACAGAGGGGAAACAGAGGGGCTCAGCAGGAGCACGGAAGCAGGCTTTTCATTTAGCTACTGGTGCATTTATGCTACACCATCATATATATATATATATATATATATATATATATATATATATATATATATATATATATATATATATATATATATGTGTAAAAATCATGCTTGGGATATTAAGGGGGTTATTTATTAAAGTCCAAATGCTAAAAACTCATTTTACTATAAAATCCGAATTTTTTGTGGAAATTAGATTTATTATACCCCGAGGCTGTAAAATGTCTGAATTCGAAAACCTGCCATCTCAGACATGCCAAGGTTGTATATAAGTTAATGGCAGAGGTCCCTATCCTAATTGGAAGTTATTATGGTCTACGCTGGGTTTAGCCCGAAAATTCTATAATTACGGACTTTCCTGCAAAAACCTGAAAAATTAGACGATTTTAGGGAAAAAAGACAGAAAAAATTTGTGGAAAAGCCTCTAAAAAATCATACAATTCGATTTTTCATATGATTTTTCCGTGTGTTTCCCATAACCGATTAATTTGTGCTTTTTACATAATAAATAAGGTCAAATCATGGATTCTAGTTTGGTCAGACTTTTTTGATTTAAAAAAATCAGAAATCAGAACGGATTTTGATAAATAACCCCCTAAGACTTACTTTGAATGCCGCTGTTCTTTTAGGCAGAGAAACAGCCTAGTGTGCTATTAGACAGTTCATCTTGCATTTGCCAGAATCCACAGATTGCCTGCTCCTGGGGGTAGGACTTAGTGCCTCTGTATACTAACTAACATTCCCTAGTCAAACACACATACACAAGTGGCCGTGGCTTAAAGATTTATACACAGAAAAAGTGTGTTGTCAGAGATATTCCTCATATGACTTTCTCAAAGCTCAATTTTACACCATATATAATATGTACAGATTAAGAAAGCCAGGTACAGGGGGCCGGCTGAGGGTCTGCTTTGTTGTCACCCACAATTTTGTGTGTGCGTGGGGGAGGGGTGTCACGGGGTTACTAGCGACAAGAGCAAGATCATGGGTCAAAGGCCCCTCCCATCAAAATAGCAAAGGGAACTCCTGAAGTTACACCCCTGAAAGATATATAATGTTTTGCACAATTTTTTGCAACTACCAATCCCCATATTTCTCCCACAGCTGCTACCATTTAGGGTGGTGGCATACGTGGCTACTGGGGGAGATTACAAATCGCCTCTTTTTCTGGGCGACAAATCTCCCCTTAAATGCCTTCCCGCTGGCGATAATGTAAATCGCCAGTGGGATGGCACTCGGAACGCTTTCCGAAGTTGCCTCACGACAACTAATCTCCCCCAGTAGCCACGTTTGCCACCACCCGTATTGTGTTAAACTGGCCATAGAGGTAAACATTTTAAAAAGATCTTTTCGTTATCGTGAGACCACGTTTATCTCAAAACGATTGTTTAAATGTATGATTTGTCCAGCAACTAAAAAGACCATTTCAGGCGATATTGCCAGGAAACCTGAGGGTAGCTGCCTGCTTGACCCTGCAAACAGAGATAGATTGCACTGGGGCCGATACAAATTTTTTATCCAGGCCAATCAATTTTCTGACAGATGTCGGATGAAAAATCTTAAAATGCACAATTGTTCTTTTCCCACTAACCTCACGATAATTTGACGGATTCTTCGGATTGCACTGAAATAGATCGTTCACCAACTAAAAATCTTTGCGTCTATGGGGACCTTAACTTGAGCTTAACTCAACCCTTCCCACCCCCTTCCCCAGCCAATGTGATTTTAATGAAGTAATGATTAACCCAGCCTACTGGGTAATTGCTGGCAAACTGCTGTGTAATCATAGAGATAAAATCTGTCTTTGATGCTGTGATTGGTCTTGATAATTGCTGGACAACTTTGTAGTAATTACATGTAAACAATTCACTTTAACTAATGCTGGCCTTATATTTTCTGATGACCCAGCCATATTGTATCACATTTTACTTATGTCCAACATTTCGGTCCGCATCAGGACCTTTTTCAAGAATAATATAGCAGTAATCATCGTGATATAGGTACAAAGGTATTTTTGGGTACTTTGCTGCCAATGGGAAAGCAGATTTTTTGTGGGGGAAATAAACCTGTCAACACATAAATAAACCTCACCCATATTACCCATTGGACCCGAATTGCAAAAGATACATTCAAAACAAATCATTTTAGAGGTACAACTGACTGAAATTACTGACTCACTTATTATGACTTAGTAGTCTGGTTTCTGTCCATTGTTATAAGGGAATGCGGTCAACAACTTGATTTCTAATGTGTGAGTTGAGCTTGGTAGGTCAGGTGGCTGTACTACCAAAAACATTAGGGGTCCCCAACCACAGTCTGGTTGGCTTCACTTCTGTCTTGATCCTTTAAGTGCAAGTTTGCTGCTCAAATTGATGCAGGATTCTGTAGCTACAGGCTTTCCCTGCATCAATAGATTAACTTGTTGCAGGATTCGTAAAAGTAGGTGGGATGAAGGCAGCCGCACCCAGCACAACTATGTATGGAGCACTTTGGATGTAAGTACCTTTAAAGGAGGTCTAAAGCTTAACAAATTAGTCTGCCATCACTGAAATAGGTTTACTAGTACGTCTAATCAAATCTGCAGGATCAGAATTGGTACTTTCCTATTCAATTCAGCCAAATGCTTGTATAGATGTGTACAAATGCAACAACAGCCTGTACACACCAATGTCATTTTACTGTTCTTTCCATCTACTAGATTCTAACAAAGTAACGCTAACACAAAGCCTACTTTTACCTTTTAAATCATTTTTTTCTTAAACATAAAATGTATTTTTCTAGGTTTTGCTGATATAGTAATGCGCTAATCTGTGTTCACCCTTTTGTCTGCATTGTGTCTGCTTGTATTCACCTCCAAATAGCCTGACATAGTTTGCGGAAAAACATTATATAGTTAGAATTGTATTTGACAGAACAAATATGTGGTCAGAGGTGAAAATGTACTATGAATTCAGCCAAAGTCATTTTTATTCTTTACCTTCAAAGTCTGACTAGGGAGAGGTTAACTTTCCTATGGCTGCTTCCTCTGTCTGATTTCATTGAACTCGCCTCAAATGCTTAGACAGCAAAAAAAAAAAAAAAAAAAAAAATATTTTGTAAACTTTATCAATAACACAAAATAGAAACCAGCAATATTTTATCCACCTGGAATCTTCGTTGAGTCATGTAGTACCTTTGCTGTACCTTCAATACAGATCAAACTCAAACCATTCCAAGCTGAATAACGTAACCTCCCAAGTGGGATTCTGGGTGTTGCAGTTGATATCTGAGCCTATGGAGTCGTCATATGTAGCCCACAGGCATTTTACACTGTACATAATCATTATTGAGTGTTCATGTATGCCAAGTCACTTGTAAGATTACCCTGTATAGCATGTATAGCATTGGACTGCATTTGTTCAAGTCTCACTTGCCTTGAAAAATGTTCTTGGTCCAACTTTTTGGTTTTGCTTCCATTTTTCTCATTATGGAATATGGGAAAACATTGCAGTAATAGTACAGCTTACTGTATACAGCAGTTTCTATGGAGTCTATTGGCAAAGATCTTGGTGTCCCCCCTCTCCAAAAACAGACATAACACAATTATCTTCCTATCATGGTATGCTGAAATCAAGGTCAAGGACAAATGAGATCTGTTGAGATGCTTTCATTACACCAGCCAATCCCAACAATTAAAATATATCAATAATAATAATAATAATACCTCCCCCACGTGCACTCAATGGAACTTCTAAAATTAGTTCTGGTATGTACTGTAAATTAGGCCATTGTTTCAAGCCCAGCTAAAAACCTGAATTATATTGATGTGAGTTTTATATTAAAGGGGTTCACCTTCTATATGCTTTTTTAGGTTCAGTTGTTTTCAGATTGCTCACCAGAAATAGAGGTTTTTTTTCCGTTGCTTACTATGTTTCATTTTTGTCTGGTTTTCCAAAATGTAAATTTTAAAGTCATGGGCCAGGCTCCTCCCTCAAGAAAGGCCTGGTGCACTGAGCTCTTGTGCAGCACATGCCACCCGGCCCGCTGCCAGCTGCTTATGTGCCCGCCAATTGTGTGTTTGCAGCAGCAGGCAGAAGAGTCCAGGAGAAGGAAATTACATACCTCCCGTGGCCGAAAGGTCTGCTGTAGTTACACCAGTGTATATAGATTAATGTTCTTGTCTCTGGTGTTTGTCTGGCAGCTCAGTAATCCAGGTACAGAATCTAAACAGTTTAAATCTACATTAGTTGGTACAACAACTTTTGTATCAATTCTAACAGCCTTTAGGGCAGAGACACACACTGCTATTTCAGGAGATTAGTCGCCCAGTGACAAATCAGTCCTTCTTCGGACGACTAATATCCCCGAACTGCCTTCTCGTTGGTTAGAATCTAAATCGCCGGCGGGATGGCACTTGGAACGCTTGGTTTTTCTAAGTCGCCTGAAATTGTCTCATAGGAAACTTCGGGCAACTTCTTAAAGCTGAAGAGATCCAAGTGCCATCCTGCCAGTGATTTAAATTCTAGCCGGCAGGAAGGCTTTTCGAGGACATTAGTCGCCCGATGATGAAGTGATTTGTCGATGGGCAACTAATCTCCTGAATAGCAGCATGTGTCTCTGCCCTTAATGAAGCTCGGGGATTTTGCTCAGCAGGGACAAAGATAAGAAATGTATCAATTAACTGGCAATCACATAGATACAAGCTAATAGCAACAGAATCCCATATGAAAATAAATATATTCACTGATGCTGTTACATTTGTTGTATTCAAGTAGTATAAATAGAAATATACCTAATGTTAAAAGGGGAAATACATAGTAGCTACACCTTATCTATAAATCAAGTTTATGTTTTATTTTCTTTTACCTACTTAACAATGCCTATCATCATTTGTATTTACATTATCCCTTAGATCGGTTTACATGTATTTAGGCAATTTGTATTCATAAATTTGATTTAAAGCTTCAATTCTGAATTTACAATCATTTTAGGTTCAGGTTACTGAATGCCATTATGCTTTCTAGCACTGATCATGTATCCCTTGCCACAGATGCTCTTTTTTAGTGATTCGCAGAAGGCAATTGATGTTTTTCTGTGTGTATTCTGTATTATTCTTGGAACTAATTTTTTAATACTGTGTTTTTCATAGGCAGCTGTAAGAGAAGTGCAGTTTGGTCCAATGAAACTCCGCCAAGATCAACTTCAGGTATGGTTTGAAGATGTTAATAACATGGTTTGCCTTATATGAGCAGGTTTGCAAGTCTAAATAGTGTTCTCACACCAGAAATAGTAATAGGACTATTTTCTGCACACCTCCAGTATCAAAACTGTAGGAAGCTGAAAGTGAACTTTAAAAGGATATACTTTTGAATGTAATTTTTAATGAAGCCTCACCATTATTTAAACATGGTACAGGTATAGGATCCATTATCCGAAAAACTCATGGGAAGGCCATCTCCCATTGGCTCAATTTTAATCAAATAATTCAGATTATTTTTCAAATGATTTCCTTTTTCTTTGTAATAATAAAACAGTAATACCTTGTACTTGATCCCAACTAAGCTGCATGAATTCATATTGGCAAAACAAGCCTATGGGGTTTAATTAATGTTTCAATTATTTTTAGTAGACTTAGGGTATGGCAATCCAAATAATGGAAAGTTCTCTTATCCAAACCCCAAGTCGCGAAAATTCTGGATAACGGGTCCATACCTGTACCAATAATTGCAATATAGACATAAAGGAAACACATTTTAAAACAATTAAACATTGTTTCCGTCACCTTGGACTGGCTAGTAACCAAACAAAATCTGCTGCAATATTAAAAACTGGCTTTCATTTCTATATCACACCTGAAGTGGGAGCTCTTATGGGTCTTTTGGGCTAGAATTCAAGCAAGTGCAATGTATCTTGAATCCGTGGCCACCGGTAGGCAAATTGTAAGCCAGTTAACTTTACTCTTAAATATGGCAGATATGGGTAAACCCCTCAGAAAAAGTAGTCATTACTGTGAAACTTATAGCAAGTCCTGAAATACTGAGATTTAAACAATGATAATTGGGAGTCCTCTGCTCTGATATACTGTATATCACTTTATTTCCTTGCAATCCATGTCTGAATTATTAAAATATTTGTACAGATAGTTTACTTTATGTGATATACTCTTCAAATGTATCCATTAATTTGTCAGAATATCCGGTTATTACAATTAGGAAACACATTAATGCTTGGTACAGGATATATCAGAATTTCTTGCAAATTGTAAAGAGACTTTGCCTGAGGCTTTCTGCTTTTTCTCTATTGAGGTAGAACTTGGTGCTGTGTTCCCAAACTCTGCAGAGAGCAGTCGGTGGTTTGGCAAATATGCTTGCAAAGGTTCATCTGCACATTGAACCTTTTTTACATGCATATTTCTGTGAGCTTCCACACAAGTTGCTACCATGAGAATATATGGTGTCTTTTTGATTTCCTTGTCTCACATTTGGCCACCGTAAAGGAGAATTAAACCTTAGCCCATCCTTAGCCCCCTCTACTACCCCCCTGCCAGATTTAACCCCCCATAATTTCTGCTCTGTTCAAAAGTTCCCCTGTATGGCGACCTGCCATAAAAGAGAATATAGATTCAACTGCGTATGCCCCTACAAGATCCTTGTTGGTGAATTAACAAAGGAGGATCTGAAGACAGGGGAAGATGGTGACTTTGAACACTGCATACCAACTATGTTAATTTGGGCAATGATACTGACAAATAAAGGCAAAGATCCTTTGAAAGCCATGGCCATTTCAGAGTAACACAACAACAGCAACAGGGCTATTACTAATGTTTATCTTGTAACCAATGCTTTATAGTTTTTTCTATGTCTCCTGGTACCCTTCTGATATTAGGTGATCACTGAAAATGCCCTATGTTATAACCTACACAGAGAACAGTGTTTTCAAATATTTAGAAATTGTCCATGACATAGAGCATTTGGCCCTCCTGTATGGGGCCCTAATGCAGTTAAAATACTTGCAGTTAAAGAAACCCTGGACATAGGCGTCCGTTTACTAAAGCGCAGTAAAAATATGCGCACAAAATATAGACAAATTTGTCACCAAATATGTTTTTAGCCAGTTTACTAACCTGTGGTAAATATAAATTTGTAAATTTTCTTGCGCAAGAATATGTTTTCGCCAGTTATTGCATTTGCTGAAAATAACGATATGTACACATTAATGCCTGCTTTACTAAACAGCGAAATGTACGATAGACAAAATTAACTACAGAATATTACCGCCATCTATATAGTGGCGGTAATTTATTTTTTTCGCCAGAAAATTCTCAAGGGGACAGGAAATATCCCATAACACCTTGTTTTAGCCATCATTCTGTTCCTGTTGCCATTCCTGACAGAAGAGAGAAGTGACAGGGTAATCAAAAATGTTTTGGATTATTCTTTTGTCTGTTGCTACAGCAGCTTTTTCAGCAGAAAGATGATTTATTATGGGTAGGAGGGACCAAAGGCTTGGTCGGCCTAGATTAAACTACATTTATATGATGCACACAGATTTATTGGTAAAAGTTGTTTGCAGGGGGTAAGTCTTGTGACTGGATGTATTGAAATGTGGATTTACATGATGCATACATGCTTGATTGGGTGAAATCAGTTTACTGTGTTGTTGATAATATCTATAAAGTTTAGCAGTTTTGAAGATACATATCTGGCCATGAATCATGCCATAATAAACACCATAAAACAAGACAATTTTATAGCATAAATATTCACAACCCGCTAAAATTACTGCTAACCTAAGCTGGTTCGTCAACGTATTTACCGCAAGTGATCACAATGACTTCCCAGGGCATCGCTGTTTAGTAAACTTAGTCGCTGCGAATATTCTGGCGGAAAACTATTTGCAGCGATAACATGCGGAAACATATCATCAAATTTACCACGCTTTAGTAAACGGACCCCTTATTGCTGCAACGGTGTGATAAACCAAGAAAGCACAAGCAATCCATTGATAATTTGTCTTTCTTTTCCCCTTTTTCAATTAGGTACTTTTAGTATTTGCCAAAGAAGATAGCCAGAGTAATGGATTCTGTTGGGCGTGTGAAAAAGCAGGATTTAAGTGTAACATCGCCAGGACGCCGGAAACTGCATTGGAAAGCTTTTTAGATAAACACCATGAAATTATCATTATTGATCATAGGCATTCACGATATTTTGATGCAGAAGCTCTATGCAGGTAAGCAGTGCTAAGTAATAGCTTTGAGGCTTATGGGAAACACACAACCATACTGTTAATGTTTTCTTTCCCTCTTTGTTTTGGTTTACTTTGTACATGATGAATTGTCATGTTAAAATGATATTGCCTGATGAAACTGAATGAAAAGTTACACTTAAGGCCCCCATACACGGGCTGATTAAAGCTGCTGACAGGCCGGGTCGGCTGCTTATTGGCCCATGTTTGGGACCATCTGACAGTAATGGATGCATTATAATTGTTGGGCCCTAGGGCCCACGATCGGATCAGCCCAATATCGCCCACTTCACTGTGGGCATATCAGGGAGAGAGCCGCTCGTTTGGCGACATCGCCAAACGAGCAGATCTCTACGTCTATGGCCACCTTTACATATTTACAAATTAAATCTAAAACATTCAGCCTTCTGTCCAAGTGAAACCTGCTGAACTGCTAGTTGATCCAGGTGAAAAAAAACATCTGAAGCAGTTTACCTCAGTGGCAATTAATATTTCTACTTTGAATAGAGCCAAAGACCTAGTCAATATCATAGAAGCCATTTTTCCAAACAAAAATGTATTCAATGCCATAAAATGTCGCCGAAGTTGCCTCAGGAGGATTGTCGCATTTCCTCATTATAGCAGAGGGACGGTAGTTCAGGGAGATTGTCATCCCGCAGAAGAGGTGATTAGTCGACAGGCCACCAAATTTCCGCCAAATCTGCCCGTGTGCCCCTGCCCTTACCTGTAGCTAGAGGGTAATGTGTATTCCCATTTGTACTTATCGGTATTGAGCATATTTACATAGTTAAAGACAAAGGGTCTTCTGCACTAACACCATTATCAGTATATTTAATGGATTTCAAGGGATTTTAACCCAATAACCTTGGGTGATATACCTGTCAAAGATGTCACCCAAGCCACTCTTTTTTTTTTTTTTAGGGTTTTTTTTTTTTGTTTCAATGTGGTGTAAAATGGCAAATATACATTAATGTAGAAAATATTGTGAAACTGCATGTTGTAAAACACGCACATTTCATATGCTTATATTGTATTTGGCAGATGAAGAGATGCATTTTCTAGATCAAAATCTATTAAAATAAAGGAATATGCCTGGATTGGTGGCACATAAACGTAGCATATTTGAAGAAGATGAATTTAGTACATAAGACTATTTTGGAAATGCTACAATACCACTATTTTATGCCCTTTTTTTCAAATCCCTGAAAACATTGTGGGTGTTTAGTCATTACCAAAATCAACATATACTGCTGTTTTACATAAGGTCCATAACTATTTGGACAGAGACAACTTTTTTTCTAATTTTGGTTCTGTACATTACCACAATGAATTTTAAATGAAACAACTCAGATGCAGTTGAACTGCAGACTTTCAGCTTTAATTCAGTGGGTTGAACAAAAAGATTGCATAAAAATGTGAGGAACTAAAGCTTTTTTTTAACACAATCACTTCATTTCAGGGGCTCAAAAGTAATTGGACAATTGGCTCAAGGCTATTTCATGGGCAGGTGTGGGCAATTCCTTTGTTATGTCATTATCAATACATCCGATAAAAGCTCTGGAGTTGATTTGAGGGGGGGGGCTTGTATATGTTTTGCTGTGAACAGACAACATACGGTCAATCTCACTCAGGTTTACTTTCAAGATAATTTTCCTCTGTTTCAACTTTTTCTGTTTTTTTTTTTTTTTACATAACATTGAATTTAGACTACTTCATTTGATTTTCCTATCTGCAAACATGTTCCCAGCATTTCAGTTTCTGTACTAGCACTCCACTCTGTATTTAAGTTGCTATTTTTTTTTAAATGGATTTAAAATCAGAAAAACTGTTTCTGAATGTATCGAAATGCTAGATATACACTCAATGGTGTTAAAGTTTTTTTTATTGGAATGACAATATATTTTACTTTTTCCCTGCATTGGTAAAACTGATGTATTTGCTTCAGAAACACAACTATAGTTTCTATAAACAAGCTGCTGTGTAGCCATGGGGGTAGCCATTCAAGCACGGGATAAACAGTAGATAATAGATAAGTTCTGAAGAATACCATTGTATACTACAAAGCTTATCTGTTATCTGCTGTGTATCGTGTGCCTTTTTTCCTTTTTTAGCTTTGAATGGCTGCCTGTCAAGACCGCCGGGAGCGCGAGGAGTCGCGTCCGCTCCCGGCGGCGAAGAATTCAAGATGGCGGCGCCCAGTCAACCCACGTGGGTTCCGACGCCGGCGCCGTGACATCAGCGCGGCGCGACGGTCGCAGGCGCGCTGACGCTGGCGCAAGGGCGCCAAATTCAAACATAAAAGGACGCCTGAGACGCCAAGATGGCGCCCGAAAATAGGATTCTGTTCCCTGAGAGTTTCCTGGGTTCCCTTGCTGTTTTCCCTACTTATATCTGCCTGATTCCTTGTTGTGACCCTTTGCCTGGACCTGGACTTCGCTGATTCTCTGCCTGCTATTGACCCCCTGCCTGGACTTTGGACTTTGATTATATTCTGCCTGCCTTGTGACCTGTAGCCTGAACCCGATTACCCTTTCTGCTTAATCCCTGGATACCACGATCCTGATCCCTCCTGAGGGGCTTCCTCCTAGATCCGGACTACTCCCCAGAGGGGGCTCCCGGCTCCCTGACATTATTTTCGGGCCATGGATCCTTCTGAGGAAGCCACACCTCATGTCGGACGAGCGCTCCGCGGACTGGCATCCCGCATGGAGGACTACGAAAACCAGCAGGTTCGCATTGGGCAAGCACTCGATGTCCTGCTAGCTCAAGTGCCTTCTGAGCCTTCCACTGCTCCACCTTCTGGAGATCCCCCCATGGCGGCAGCCCCTACGAACGCAAGCTACCCGACAGGTGAGCCTCGCATTCCACCTCCCCCTCGCTTCAGTGGGGACCCACAAGCCTGCAGGGGGTTTGCCACGCAATGCCAAATTCAATTTGAGTTCCAACCCACACAGTTTCCTAGTGAGCGTTCCAAGGTGGGGTATGTGATGTCTCGATTGGAAGGCAAGCCACTGGAGTGGGCAACGTCTCTTTGGGAGAAGAATTCCCCGCTGACTTTTGATGTTAAAGACTTTCTCCAAGCTTTTCGTTTAATCTTTGATGCTCCAGGTCGGGTTACGAACGCCCCTGCCCGTCTCTTGCAGCTCCGGCAGGGAAGCCGCAGTGTCAATGACTATGCTATAGACTTCCGAACACTGATGGCGGAGACTTCCTGGTGTGATGACGCTTACAAGGCTGTATACTACCAAGGCCTATCCATCCGCATCAAAGATGATCTCGTCTCCAGAGAGACTCCTGACACCTTGGAAGGGCTGAGCGCTCTATCCATTAAAGTGGACACTCGTCTCAGAGAGCACCAGGTGGAGAGAGAGCGCAGCAGACGATTTTCTCCCTTGTTGGCCCCTCGCTTTCAAAGGCCGATTCTGCAAACACCCGCTGTTCCTGTGACTCATGTGTCGACGTCCCCCTTGGAGGAACCTATGCAAGTAGGAAAGACTCGCCTCTCCGAGCAGGAAAGACTCCGAAGACGTATGGCAGGTCTCTGTTTATACTGTGGTGGGCATTCCCATTTTGCCAACGCCTGTCCTGCCAAAGCCAAGAGTTTTGTACCCCGAGGTATGTCTCAGGTTTCTCATGTAGGGGGCATCACTCGAGGTCCTCAGGAGAAGTATCAAGAAAGTTCACGCAGACTTCTTCTTCCTTTGCAGATTCACCTGGCAAGTAAGTCTATCTTCGAAAGGGCCTTCCTCGACTCCGGAGCGGATGGCAATTTCATGGATGCCTTTTTTGCCGAACGCATGAAGATTCCCCTGCTTCCATTATCTTCACCCCTGCGAATTACCGCCATAGATGACAAACCCCTGGAGTTTGAATTCGTCACAAAGTTCACGGCGGAACTATCTGTACAAGTTGGGGCGCTGCATCAAGAAAAACTTTCATTCTTCATCATCCCCTGTCCTTCTACTCCAGTAATATTGGGTCTTCCGTGGTTACGTCTGCATAACCCCACCATAGACTGGTCCACTGGGCAGATCTCTCGTTGGAGTTTATTTTGCCTGCAACATTGCCTTCCGTCAAAACCCCTCGAGAAGGTGAATGTCTCCTCTGCGGAATTAAAGACTTTGCCCTCCACTTACAAGGGATTTTCCGATGTGTTTTGTAAAAAGTCGGCAGAGTTCCTTCCCCCACATCGCTCCTACGATTGTCCGGTTGAACTCCTGCCAGGAGCTATGCCCCCCAGAGGGCGCACCTACCCTCTCTCTCCTGCAGAGACTACCGCTATGAAGGAGTACATCCAAGAAAATCTCCAGCGGGGGTTTATCCGCCCTTCTACCTCTCCTGCAGGGGCTGGGTTCTTCTTTGTGGAGAAGAAGGACGGAGGCCTTCGGCCTTGTATAGACTATCGGGGTCTGAATAAGATCACCGTGAAGAACAGGTACCCCCTGCCCCTGATTGCCGAGCTCTTTGACCAGCTGAAAGGGGCAAAGATTTTCTCCAAGTTGGATCTCCGGGGGGCCTACAACCTCATTCGCATCCGGGAGGGTGACGAATGGAAGACGGCATTCAACACTCGGGATGGGCACTATGAATATCTCGTTATGCCCTTCGGCCTATGCAATGCCCTGCCGTCTTCCAGGAGTTTGTTAATGATGTGTTCCGAGATCTCCTAGGAAGGTTCGTAGTCGTATACTTGGACGACATCCTGATCTTTTCCAAGGACCTTGAAAGTCATCGCTCCCAGGTGAAGGAGGTACTCTCTCGTCTGAGGAAGAACTCTCTCTTCGCCAAGTTGGAGAAGTGTGTCTTCGAGGTATCCAAGATCCCCTTCCTAGGATACATTATCTCTCCAGAGGGATTTGAGATGGACCCCGTGAAGGTGTCGGCCATCCAGGAGTGGCCTCTCCCACTGAGTACCAAGGCAATCCAGAGGTTCATCGGATTTGCTAATTATTATCGACAGTTCATCCGGGGGTTCTCTTCCCGCATTGCACCTATCCTGGCCCTCATCCGGAAAGGGGGTAAACCCAGCCTGTGGCCTCAATCCGCCATAAAAGCCTTTCAGTCCTTGAAAGAGGCCTTCACGTCCGCTCCTGTTCTCCGACATCCCAATCCTGCACTACCCTTCTGCATCGAAGTCGATGCTTCTGAAGTCGGAGCCGGAGCTATCCTGTCTCAGAGACACTCCACTGATGGAAAATTGCACCCCTGTGCGTTTTTCTCCAAGAAGTTCTCATCCGCAGAGCAGAACTATGATGTCGGAAATCGAGAACTCTTAGCAGTCAAGCTTGCCCTTGAAGAATGGCGTCACCTCCTGGAGGGCTCTGAAATTCCTGTCCAGATTTTCACAGATCACAAGAATCTGGAGTTTATACAGTCCCTCAAGAGGCTAAATCCCAGACAAGCCAGGTGGGCCCTTTTCTTTTCTCGTTTTAACTTTGTTTTGACTTATCGCCCAGGTTCCAAGAATCTGAAAGCCGATGCCTTGTCTCGTAGCTTCACTCCGGTGGATCGTGACCCTGAGAGGCAGGAGCCAATCATTCCACCAGTCAAGATCATTGCCTCTCTGTATCCCCAATTTGCCGACCAGATTCTGGCTGGGCAGTCCTCGGCTCCTCAAGATACTCCGATTGGCATGGCCTTCGTCCCTCCAGAACTTCGCCTGGCCATCCTGCAACAAACCCACTGCTCCAGACAAGCTGGACATCCTGGTCCGGCCAAGACCCTTGAACTCTTGAGGCGCCTAGTCTGGTGGCCTGATATCCGCAAGGATGTAAAGGACTTTGTGGCTGCTTGTAATGTCTGTGCCACTTCTAAGCCTAGCCATTCCCGCCCCAGCGGGTTGTTACAGCCTTTGCCGGTTCCCTCTCGTCCGTGGACGCACCTCTCTATGGACTTTATTGTCAAACTTCCTCCCTCCGGTGGGAATACTGTGATCTGGGTTGTCATTGACCGCTTCAGCAAAATGGCCCATTTCATCCCTTTGAAGAAGTTACCCTCTGCGGTGGAATTATCCCAACTCTTTATTAAGTACATCTTCCACCTGCATGGTTTCCCGGTGGAGATCGTCTCCGACAGAGGCACCCAGTTTACCGCCAAGTTCTGGCGTTCTCTATGTAAAGACTTGGGAATAACACTTAAATTTTCATCTGCCTACCACCCGCAGACGAATGGGGCAGCTGAACGTGTGAACCAAGCCTTAGAACAGTTCCTGAGGAACCACGTGTCTCTTTGCCAGGACGATTGGTCTGACCTCCTCCCGTGGGCAGAGTTTGCTCATAATAATGCATGTCATTCCTCCACAGGAAGGTCTCCATTTATGGTGGTGTATGGACAGCACCCTCAAGCCTTTCCTCAGGACTTCGTGTTGTCGGACGTCCCGGCTGCAGATGATCTGACAGCCCATATGCTTGCTATTTGGGCTGCAACCAAGTCTAATCTGGAGAAGTGTGCTCTAGTCCACAAGACTTTCGCGGATCGCCGTAGAAGGCCCTCTCCTCCCTACAAGGTGGGTGATAATGTCTGGCTCTCTTCCAGGAATATTCGCTTGAAGGTGCCATCTCCCAAGTTGGGTCCGAAGTTCCTGGGTCCGTTCCCCATCTTGGAGATAATTAACCCCGTAGCCATCAGACTTCAACTCCCACCAGAGATGAGAATCCCCAACGTGTTCCACGTCTCCCTGGTGAAGCCCACCGTCTCCAACCGTTTCTCTGGTGTCCAATCTCCTCCTCCTGCTGTCTCTGTGGAGGGTCAACAAGAATTCGAGGTGGAGAGAATCCTTGATTCCAGAATCTCCAGAGGGTCCCTTCAGTACCTCATCCATTGGAAGGGCTTTGGCCCCGAAGAATGCTCTTGGGAGGGACATCGTGATTTGCATGCTCCTCGTTTGGTAAGAGACTTCCACTCCAAGTTTCCCCAGAAACCAAGTCCCGGTGGTCCTGAGGCCCCCCGTGAGGGGGGGGTACTGTCAAGACCGCCGGGAGCGCGAGGAGTCGCGTCCGCTCCCGGCGGCGAAGAATTCAAGATGGCGGCGCCCAGTCAACCCACGTGGGTTCCGACGCCGGCGCCGTGACGTCAGCGCGGCGCGACGGTCGCAGGCGCGCTGGCGCAAGGGCGCCAAATTCAAACATAAAAGGACGCCTGAGACGCCAAGATGGCGCCCGAAAATAGGATTCTGTTCCCTGAGAGTTTCCTGGGTTCCCTTGCTGTTTTCCCTACTTATATCTGCCTGATTCCTTGTTGTGACCCTTTGCCTGGACCTGGACTTCGCTGATTCTCTGCCTGCTATTGACCCCCTGCCTGGACTTTGGACTTTGATTATATTCTGCCTGCCTTGTGACCTGTAGCCTGAACCCGATTACCCTTTCTGCTTAATCCCTGGATACCACGATCCTGATCCCTCCTGAGGGGCTTCCTCCTAGATCCGGACTACTCCCCAGAGGGGGCTCCCGGCTCCCTGACACTGCCCCCATGTCTGCACAGAAGGTTGTTTATGTAATCCTAGACAGAGTCACTTAGTGGCTTCTAAATCAAATAAAATACTGTCTTGCTTAAAAAAAGACATACATTTAAAGGATAATAGCATAATTTTGCCTCTTTATATTCCTGGAAAGATCTCAATTTGAGCATGCAGAGCAATTTTGGGTCACAGTACTTAAGAAGGATATTAATGAGCGAGAAAGATCATGTTAAACTAAACTGGTAAATGGAATGGAAGAATAACACTATGAGGCAAGACATAAAGACATGATTTTGGTTGTTTTCTCTGGAGAAAAGGCACTTGTGAGGGGATTGATTACTCTTTTACATGTACATTAAAGGACAATATAAACAGATAGCAAGGGATATATTTTTACATAGCAAAGAACCAGAGACCACCCCTTTATAATTGAGGAACTAAACGTTCACTTAATGCTTAGGGGTTCGGAATGCCCTGTCTGGTGATGGCAGATTCCATTAATGCCTTTAAAGGCTATGTCATACAATTAGGTCCATACATCTTTGGACAGAGACAACTTTTTTCTAATTTTGGTTCTGTACATTACCCCCAATGAAACCTGCTGAGTGTTTATGGACCTTTTTCCCTGGAAACCATGTTCCTCCCAGTAATGAGAAGCAAAAGTATAATTCTGCTAATGCTTTGTATAAATATGACATCTTTGGTTTCTCATGCTATAATACAATGATAACATGTTGTTCTTTTTGTATGTCTGCTGAACACTTTGGTACTGATCTGTTTATGGAAATTACTTTTATAGTATAATCAACCAGCTCTGAAACTTTTTCGCCTTCCCTGTTTAAAATTTCAATTTGCCAACACATCAATTTTGCCAGTACATGGGACATAGTTTCGGGTTTGGGAACTGCACTCTATTCCATCAAATAAAAAGACTTCTAATCTGAGAGGTGTCCTGCATACAAAATTAACCTTTTTACAAAAAGATACAGTAGCTGGAACTTTTTCTGAAAAATGATTCACAAAAATAGGCAAACTCGTGCAATTGAGCAGATTTAATCGGACACCTGTAAGATTTATTTAAAACGTTTTGGATACACTTTTAGTTTTGTGACGCTATAAGGTCCCAGAACGTACAATGCATTCAAAAATGCTCTAATAAATCATGTATTCTGTGTGTCTTTTATAGGGGCAAACATCAGGCTTCGTTTTCCTCAACTTAATGCAGAGTGCAAAAATGGCTGCAGTTAGGTATTTTGTTTTGAAATTTGCACACTGCATTTGGCTAACTGCACATGGCCACAGAGATATGCTCCACCGCCACGGCCTTTGAATCAAGTGCTGACTGCTCTTTTTAGCCCTTGGGTGGCTATTTAAGATTGTTTGTGCTTTTTGGCACAAGCAATTTTTAAGGAAACTAACTCATGCCCTCGGTTTTGAACTGAACAACCTTGGCAATTTCTGTAAATTTACCCGAACGGCTTTTCACAAGAAGAAAAACTTAAATTTACCGAAATTGTCAAGTTTCCTTAAAAACTGCTACTGTCAAAAAGCATGGCCAATCTTAAATTGGCCCCTAATGTTCTTCAACTTCTGCCTTGGGGCTCAAAAAAAAAATTACTCAAAAGTGTTTTGTGTAACAAAGCTCAAATATCTCTTTTTCACATGCTGCTTAGAACTGAACTATGCTCCCAGCTGTCCCATCACTTTGATAAGTGCAGCCATCAAACTGGCTATCTTCAGTGCAGTTAGCAGTGCTCATTATAAAAGAATCCACAAAACTATTGTTGCTACAAATTGCCACACTTGCAAAACGTTTCAATTGAAATATTTTGTATTACATTATTCTTCACTATAAATTGCTATATGTTGCTACTAAACCTTTAAACTATACAATTAAAATACATTTATACTGTGTGTGTGTGTATATATATATATATATATATATATATATATATATATATATATATATATATATATATATATATATATATATATATTCAATACTAAATATCCAAGAATCACTTGTACGATAGAGTCTCTGGTTTATTGTATATAAAAGCATTTAATCTTTTTCAATAAGGAAAAGTTTGTTTATTTGCTCGATTGTGTCCTTCTAGGAACTTTTGCTTTCTAGTCATTTCGATGTAATTAAAATTTTTGTTCCCATATACAGATAGTTTGCTAATTTTCTGACCACACTTTTAGGGGCCGATTCACTAACTTCGAATGAAGGATTCGAAGGTAAAAAACTTCGAATTTCAAAGTTTTTTTTAGGCTACTTCGACCATCAAATGGGCTACTTCGACCTTCAACTACAACTTCGAATCGAAGGATTCGTAGTAAAAATCGTTCCACTATTCGACCATTCGATAGTCGAAGTACTGTCTCTTTAAAAAAAACTTCGACCCCCTTGTTCGCCATCTAAAAGCTACCGAAGTCAATGTTAGCCTATGGGGAAGGTCCCCATAGGCTTGCCTAACTTTTTTTGATCGAAGGATATTCCTTCGATCGTTGGATTAAAATCCTTTGAATCGTTCGATTCGAAGGATTTTATCGTTCGATCAAAGGAATTATCTTCGATCGAAGGAATTATCCTTCGATCGTTCAATCGAACTATCTGCGCTAAATCCTTCGACTTCGATATTCGAAGTCGAAGGATTTTAATTCCTAGTCGAATATCGAGGGTTAATTAACCCTCGATATTCGACCCTTAGTGAATCGGCGCCTTAGTATGGATGCTCAATTCCGGAGACCATGTATAATAATTTACATTTTAAAAATGACTTTTTTTTTCTCCGTAATAATAAGACAGTACTTGATCCCAACTAAGATACAATGAATCTATATCAAAACAATCCTATTGTGTTTATTTAATGTTTGAAGATCCAAATTATGGAAAGACCCCTTATCCAGAAAACAGCAGGTCCTGAACATCCTGGATAACAGGTCCCATACCGTTACAAATAATTATGCTGATCACTTGTTTGTTTTGGCCAAGTGTTTTATGACAGCACCACTGTGTATGCATGCAGTAACTGTATTTGATTCCTAGAGTTCCCAAAAAATTTATTTTATTACATACTTCAATGATGAAAAATGTTGGAATATACAATTGCGATGCATAGACTTAAAAAAAAAAAATACTATTTTTGTTTTAAAATTTAAGGTCCATCAGAGCTACAAAACCCTCAGAAAACACTGTCATAGTTGCTGTAGTTAGAAGGTAAGTGACTTAAACAATATATTATCTTATCCTAAAGGTTTGATATACGTATGAATACACTTGTTATGACTTAATTATCTAAACCTGAAATATACAGGTTTAAAAGAGTATAATGGCATATAGTTATGTGTAAGTTTCGTTTGTAACTTATGTAACATACTCGTCCTTGGTTTTAGCCACTTCAGGAAAGGGAATTATGTGGAATGTATTTTGACTAACTGAAAGGGGAAAGACTTATGACATTTGGAGAATGTATGGCTGTATATAATTCAGTGTACCTGTACATGCATTCTTCGTTCTGCAAAATGGTAGTATGCATGTAGAGTTGCTATTGCCATTGCAGGTGTTTTTTTTTGTTTTTTTTGTCATACTAAAAGCAAATGACAATGAAAGTGTTTTTTTGTTTTTTTTACGATGTTGACAAGCTGAAGATTTGTTATGTATTTCTGTATCAGATCATAGTAGGTAAATAATAGGCAAGAGACCTGGCAGTCAGATATTTGCTTTCAGACAGTAGAATAAGAAATGCCTACTAACTGGGTTTCTAAACTTTTCACCTGTTATTTACGTTCAGTTAAGTTATGTGGCTCTGAAAACTTTGAACAAAAGATGATAATGTAAGGAGTCTATTTATACTTATAGGGCTATACAGAGCAGTGCTCAACATAAGCCTCTTAAATGTCATATTTATTAAAATATTCTACTTACTCATTAAAGAGCACCTATCATATTAACATTGTTTTTTCCCTCCAGAAGTGTGGACTAATAGATTCTGCACCTCTGGTAGGGGCAAATATTTCACCTTAATAGGTGCCCTTTTAATAAAAGTATTAAGATTCCCAGAACCCATTTAGCTATCAGTAAGATTCTGTTTCAAGCTGAATAGCTTGACCCAGACGTGCACTCTGTATTGGTGCATACTCATCCCTTCCTTTGGTGAATAGTTTCCACAAAGAGAGGCCAGGTGTAAATACATCATATACTAACCAATAGCAGCGACTACAATATGCAGACTATAATATGGCCATAACAATCATTAATAATAATATTGAAAATGGACAAACTGCAGCGAGGCTGTTTAAGATTATCCCCATGTTGCAAGTTTAGGTACAAGTTTTTTTCTTGCTTATTAGTGATAGGATTTCATGGCCCATGTGCATTTAATTTACAAGATTACAGGGATTATGCTGATATTAGGGAGTATTATTTCTTTAAATGGGCTGTTCACCTTTAAATTAACGTTTAGTATGATGTTGTATGAGTGCTTTTCTGAGACAGTTTGCAATTGTCTTCATTTTTTTATATTTTTTTTATTATTTGCAATTTCTTAATTATTTATATTTTTGTTTAGCAGCTCTCCAGTTTAAAATATAAATAAAAAAGTAACAATAAACACATTGTAGCCTTTTGGCTGCTGGGGTAAGTGACTCCCATTTGAAAGTTATAAAGAGTCAAAAGAGGAAGGCAAATAAATTCAAAAACTATAAAAATCAAGACCAAATGAAGCAATAGGCCATTCTATAAAGTTAACCCCTTTAAAAGCAGGTTATATATAGAATAATATAGAATATAGAATTATATAAAGTTGATCAGGAACAGTAGTAGAACAGGATTTTGTCCAGCCCGCTGTAATAATCTTTATGGGATCAGTACTAAAGCAATTCCATGTGCAGAACAAGCAGAATTGTCTTTGTCTTCCCTTTAGTGTTATATTGCATTTGAGTCTTCAGTGTAACTTCTAAATAAAAAAAAACGTTAATTTATGATTTTTTTTATATTTTCTACTAGACAAAGTGATCGGGATGAAGCATCTATAATGCCTCTAATATCTGCTGGATTTACCAGGGTAAGACCTAAATCTGATGAAAAAATACATATTAATTATAATTGTACCACTTTCCATGCTGTATGCACTTGTGTGAACATACTTTGTGGCACAAGGGCACAGAGAATGTTGTGTGGATGTACAAAATTCACAACGTGTTGTACGCATAGTTGTAAAACGTAAGCACAAAATTATTTGTTTGCACACACCATACCAAATGTAAGGCTGACTACATATTGCATGCAACCCCTGCTCTTGAGAGCTTGAAGTGATAATGACATACAGTATCTGGAGAGAGTTCCTAAGACTATGTTTAAAATAAAAGCAGTTTCAGTTATTAGTTATGTTTCAACATGCATTGTGAAAAAGTTATATAGTTTGCTTACTGCAGACTTCAGGAGCCAACAGCCATAAACAGAAAAGTGTGCTATATTTTTAAGATTTGCCCATTATTCCTAGACGTGCCAGCAATGTTCCCTCTGATTTCTTCTTGGCTGGTGTGCGCAGTTCCGAAAAAGTATAAAGTACGTGGGACACCAGCTTTGGTAGCTTAAGTAGGCACAGGACTGTAATTTGTGAGCATTAGATTGAAGCCAATTTTTCTAGCACTCACTCAAATCAAATTTAATTAAATTTTAGGTGCAGGTCCTCTGATGACCATGTCCACTGATAATTGGAAAGCCCTTCACTTGTAGATAGCACTGTGAGAAGATGTACTCTTAAAAAAGCCTACATTTTAGCTGTGACCTAAGCAACAGCAACTTTCAGACCTCCTAGGCCTTTTCTAAAGCTAGGACGGCAAATAGGTTTTTGGCTAAAACCTCACCCTTATCGACCTTGACACGTGCAAGGTTTTCTCCATCTATGTTTAAATCTAATGACAGGATTCAATGCTTCTCTGCAGGCTGAAAAATACTGTTCCTTGTGCCATGTGCACAATAAAACGCCACTATAAAAGCTTGTGTACAAAGTTAAATAGGTTTATATAAAGGAGTAATTATATGACAGCAGTATACCTTTAAGCCCTTGTTAACAAAAAGGTTTTCTTGTTTATTCATACCACCTGCCTGTGCTTAAATTGTGTTGTTAGCTGCTGATAGGAACTTAACCTTATAGTATTAAACTGTATGTTTTCCCTAGTGTATAGTGCTGAACAAATCATGTTTGTTTGTTTTTGCTCCTGACGAAGATCCCTGTGGGGGATCGAAACGTTGATGTGTGTGTAGTGATGTGTATTTTACATTAGAATGTGACTGTAAAGAACTGGCATGAAATGTGCACATCTTGTTCCAAGGTTGAATGCTTTAAATAATTCCTAGTGTTTCTTTAATTCTTCTTACTTCCAACAACCTTTTTTGCCCAAAACATTAAATATTTGCTGTGTAAATTATTGATAGAAAAGGAAAAGAAAAGAAAAAAACATGACAGAGCATATTTGCCAAAGCTAGAATCTGGGGCATGCAGAGGAAAAATTGGGAGTCCAATCTTTTGATGTGAAGTGAAAATCAGTTTGCACTAAGATATTGCCTATATTTTCTGAAGTCTGAACATGTTCTTAAAAAAATCACTTGAAAATGCCTGGCCTTTTGAAGTGAACTTTCTCTGGCCTTGTAATAAGAAGTCATGCAGAATAAAAATCTCTTGTTTTGAAGTTTATCTTTTGTGATCGATTGATGCCATGAGATAGTTGTGAGCTAGCTCTCTTCTTATTCTTACAGTCCTTATATTCTGTACAGGAAAGACAGGACTTTCGGTAGAAATATGTATTGTTTTCAGTTAGCATAGTATTATATATTTATTCTGCACCTTATTACAGTAGTTTGAGATTAGAAGGAGCAAGAAACCCACAAATCTCTTTAGTTACCGTATATACTCGAGTATAAGCCGTCCCGAGTATAAGCCGAGGTACCTAATTTTACCTCCAAAAACTGGGAAAGCTTATTGACTCGAGTATAAGCCGAGTATAAGCCTAGGGTGAGAAATGCAGCAGCTTCTGGTGTGTTTCAATCAAAAAATTGAGGGTTTCTGCTCCCATTGGAGGTGCCAGCGTCTCTTGGATGTCAGCGACTATTCTTGGAGATTATTCTTGGACGCCGTTGACTATTCTTGGACGCTGGCGACCGTTTTTGCGCTTGATCCGAGTATAAGCCGAGGTAGAGTTTTTCAGCATATTTTGGGGGCTGAAAAACCTGTCTTATACTCGAGTATATACGGTATGTGCCTGTAGAAACTACCTGGTAAATAGGTTTCAGTTAGTACTGAGCTGCAATATTGGTAAGATAAACTCTTTTTAAATCATAAACTCTAGAACCCAAATTTCCTCAAGATCTGTCTCCAGGTTCATTTGATACTGCCTACTTGCTGCTACAGTCAAATGTAAAGGAATTATGATCTGGGCTTTTATGGTAATCCAACTTTAGGTTTGCTTAAAAATTGGGCTCATCTTTACATTTTTTTAAGTGACCCTTTTTATTTCAATTTTTTTATAGATTTTATGGTGTAAGAAGTTCAAAGTACTGTATAAGAAATACTTATATTGGCCTAGGCTATATGTGTTAGATTTCACAGGTGGAGATCAAAGCTACTGTTGTCTGAGCTGTATATATGTAGAGCTCATTTGTGAAATCTGAAGGTGATGTGGCAGTTGTAGATTTAGATCCAACTTTTCCAGGAAAAAGCTGAGAACATGAAGTGTGTGCCTCAGATTAAAGGCATGTTTTAAAAGATCTTGGCTCTTGCTCAGTGCAGTACAGGGATTTAGATATATTTTTTTAGATATATTTTATAGTAATTCAGAAAGGAATTTCATTGTAACATGACAAGTCTTTCTTTGAGCTTACTGCTGTTGTATTTTAATGATAAATATGACAGTTATAACTGTAATAAAATCAAAGATTAGATGGCACAAAAGAAATGTATATGCCATAATCATGTTAATCTTGTAATCACGATGGGACTAGTGTTACCCCATGCCAAGCACAAAATAGAGATAAAATAAGACTAGCCTTCAATGCTTTACTTTTAAAGCATTCTATCTATCTATCTATCATCTATCTTTCTATCATCTATCTATATATGTCTATCTATCGATGTTTAATCAAAACAGATTTCTTGTAGAGTTTTTTTTTTACTGGTTTAAACAATGGTTTGCCATTGTATACACTGCACTAATTGCACCAGCCTAAAGTTTCAGCTTCTCAATATCAGCAATGATCCAGAACATCAAACTTGTCACAGGGGGTCAACATCTTCGAAAGTGTCTGCGACACTCACATGCTCAGTGGTCTCTGAGCAGCTGTTGAGAAGCTAAGCTTAGGGGTCATCACAAATTATCATGCAGATAATGCAGAGGTTGGTCTGTAAAATAAAATGATGCTACAGGGCTGATTGTTAAATACTGATGCTAATTGCACTGGTTTATGTGCTGCCATGTAGTAATTATCTGTATTTATTACTAATCAGCCTTATACTGTGACATTTCTATTCTATGTATACTGTATATTGTGAGTGGGTCCCTAAGCTCAGTAAGTGACAGCAGCACAGAGCATGTGCAGTGAATCAGTAGAAAAGAAGTTGGGGAGCTACTGGGGCATCTTTGGAGACAGAGCTTCCCTGCTAAAGGACTGTGGTTGCCTTCAGCTGTTACAGAAGCTCAACACATAATATACAACATTTCTAGTCTACTTCTTTAGTTTGGCTTTAGTTCTCCTTTAAAAACCATTGTATAATTGTTACAACAGTTTGTAAGAAGAACAATTTGAGCTTTGATGTATTTCTGATGTGCAAACCCAGGCTTCTGAAAAGTTTGACAGGGATGTAAGCTGGTTCAGTTCAAAGACTAAGCATTCTTTGTGCATCTGTTTTGAACATTGTGTATATTTCTGATCTACATAAAACTAAAACAACTGTATTATAGAGTAGGTATATGATAGACACGTGGCATTGAGCAGATGTTGCAACTGTATTATCTAAAGCTGTGTTTTTCAATCTGTAAGGACAATTTCTCTTTGAGCCTCACTTGCAGTTCAGGGGAAGACTATGGATGTTTTCATTAATGCAGAGTAGTGCTGCAGGGTCTACTGGTGCCATCTCAGGTTGCACTGTTCCTCTGCAAGAGGGCAAAACATGTCTTTGTACCCTGTGTCATACAACAGAAGGATATGTAGACAGTCAACATCTAATCACTTTTATACCTATCTTGCCTGTTCAGACAAGGATGAACAAGATGGTACATTGTTGAAATAGCAAAGCTCATCGGGAATGATGACCTGTCTTGGACCTAAAGCATAAGTTCCAGTTGATTACTATTATACTGTTTCTGTAGTCCAAGCTGGATCTTCTCTATCATGCATTTAGGTTGTCTATAAACATGATCTGATCTACTTCATGGTTTCTAATTAGTAAGGGAGATTAAAGGCATGAATCTCCTTGGGCTACCTCCCCCTGTCTATGGTGGTGGTCCATAAAGTTGATAGCACATGGCCTGTGATTAAATCTTGAACTGGAACTACACATTGTTGCTAGCCAAATGATGTAGCTAAGTTTAGCATGAGGTATTCAGATGAGATAAATGCATGGGTCAATGATATCATTGTAGCACAAAAGACTTTTGTGAAGGCCTTTTTCCATCCATCGTTAATCAGTATTAACGTTAATGTTCAAGTTATCGATATAATGCATCCCAACTCGCCCTTTAATAGGTGCTGCAACTAAAGTGCAAATGCCACGTTTACACCCACATTCTACTCTCAAACACACTTAAATACTCTAAACACTATTGCCTTATAGTGGAGCCTTACAAATTCAGAACAACACTGAAAGGTGCACAGAAAAAGAAAGTGGCCTTTGTTATATCTCAGAAATACAGACAGGTTCCCTAGTCTCTTCCTATTTCCCAAGGCAGCAACATTCTGACACAAAACATAACACAACTTATGCAAATACATAACAGCCTTGTACAAAAACACAAGTGAAAAGAGGTATAAAATACAGACTTCTGTTGCAGTGATGTGGCTGGTGACAGTGATGGACCAAGGCACCAACATACCCATTTTTTATGGCTTTTACTTATGATCCTGTTTTCCTACATTGACCACACAAACCTGGAATTTGGACCAAATATTAGTCCTGACCCATGGATGGAAAGCAGATGGAAGGCACATTATAATTTTCTGCTGCATACTTTCCTTATGCACCGCCTGCCTTGTTACAAAATGCAGTAAGTTACATCAGGCTTTCTGTATTTGTAGTTCACCCTATATTTTTGTCCATTCTAAGACTCCATTTTGGCACATATTCAAGCTACACATGTTCAAAATAAAGAAGCACTGCACCTTGAATGCAGCCAAGTGCATGGAGAAAATGCCCCGCACACCACCCATTGTGAAGAGGAGCATGTATTGGCCTTCTATTGGTGCCTGTTAATAACTTACCTTCTAGTACAGGACAGAGACCTCCTTCCTCCTGTGTCTCATAACATGTGTCACTTAATCTTTGTCACTGTGTATTTTTTATGACTGTGTGTTTTTTGTTTTTTTTATCTACTGTAGTGTTTGTCCCTGTGTTTGCATTATTACCATATTGTAAAATATACATTACAAACACAGTAGCACTGTATAAATAAATAAATACATCTAGGTGTATGGATATGATTAAAGTTATATATCATGTTCTCAAATGTATTTTGCAGCAATATCTTAGGAATTTTTTTCATCGCTCTTTATTTATTTATTTCTGTGTTTGACTGCTGCTTTCTTTTTGTCCCTCTCTCTGCATTTGCACAAGCCAAAGACTCCTCTAATTGTTTTTTATTGTTGGGCATTAAGCAAATGGGGTTGTCTGGGCTGCGGTGGATAATAAGCAAGTTGGTTCGAGATATGGGAGCTGAAGGAATTGGTTTGAGATATGGGAGGTGAAGGGTTGGAAGTATAGGATACTGTCCTGATGCAGATCAGATCAATGTTGGTTCACTGAATGAGGCATACACAGGCCTCTCCTGTGCCCAAGATCTCCTACCCTAGCAGCACATAGACACTGGCAGAAAATGGTTAAGACACAAGCCTATAGGAAATAAAATAAATTAATGTTAATTCATGTCTTCCATGCAAGTTTTATTGTCAGTTGGATTATCTCCAATTCTCATATATGGTGCTTTTAAGCCTAGAATATTGGTATATACAGGGTTATAAGGATGTGCTGAGTTTCTAAAATCTGTGTATGTGTATATAAAAGAATCCTTACAAGCAGTCATCATATAATTGGCTTCCAGACAAGTATCACAGGCTTTTAAAATGGTGCTATTATTTTTTTGTGCTTTTTTAATTAAAAACAAAACAAAATGATCAATGTTTGCTGTATTCTTTTTTTCCATGCAATAAAGCTATTGTTTTTTTATTATTTAAATTTTAGAGATATGTAGAAAACTCCAATATTATGGCCTGTTACAATGAGCTGATCCAGTTAGAATTTGGAGAAGTACTTGCACAATTTAAACTAAGGTAAGAAATCAGTAAATAACTGTATGTGTCCCAATTGGTGTACATTGCTCTGTATTGCAGATCACATGGGGTATATGTGTTATGTGTTCTGTTGGGCAGAGAGCTTATTAAGGGTCGAATATCGAGGGTTAATAAACCCTCGAATTCGACCCTCGAAGTAAAATCCTTAGAATTCGAATATCGAATTCGAAGGATTTTAGCGCAAATCCTACGATCAAACGATTTTAAGTGATCGATCAAAAAAAGTTTAGAAAAGTGATAGGGAAGGTCCTCATAGGCTAACATTGTACCTCGTTCGAGTCAAAGGTTGTAGCCTATTCGATGGTCGAAGTACCCAAAAAAATACTTCGAAATTCAAAGTTTTTTCATTCGAAACCTTCACTCGAGCTTAGTAAATGTGCCCCTAAATGTCCCTGCAAAAGAAAGTATATCTCTGTGCATGCAGCCTGCCAGGCTTCAGAGGTACAAGGGAGAGAAGCCTACAGTAAGGCATACAAAGATGGAACTGTGTGTACTAAATACTCTGCACAGAGCTCCTTATACTTATACTATATATATATATTATACTTAATCATTCTTCATTTGCATCTGTTCAAGCCTGACATGTATGTACACCTGTCTGCACAATGCAGCTTATTATACTGGCTGCAGCGCTGACACTAAAGAAAATAAATGCTTTAGTATAAGGTAATACCAGTCAAGTGCCACACTATAACCTGCTTCTTATAGTGTATATTTATATAACAAGCCCGGTATTTAGTGGCATTTGAGTGAGAACAGACATTAAAGGTCTATTGCTAATCTAGCAGTTTGTCATTTTCAAACCAGGGACATTTTCATGGGCAGCAAAACAAAACCAGGCACTACTGTCCCTAAATAAATAACATATACCATCTCTGCATTGTTATTGGGATTCTCTAATACTGTGCTGTCCAACCGGCGGCAACAATTTGGAAATTTAAGTTAAGTTTAATTGTGTGCTGGGGGGTGCTGTGTTATCCACAGGGGAGGAGGAGGCGGCATATGGATTTAAGGGTATGTTTTAATATGGCTTAAATTTTCACATATGAATGATGAGTGATATCCCTGCAGTGAGCACCAACCATTTGGTTTTTACGTGTGTTTCCATTAACAGTGGCTTCCATTATCGGCCACGTAGAGCAGAAATATTCCTGCCCTCTGTACCACACAAGTTGGACAGCGCTGCTCTAAAAATATT